>NW_008649053.1:197976-200135 GCF_000247585.1 Phytophthora nicotianae INRA-310
ATCAGGCAGCAGGCCACCGCAGCCTGGCCTGTCCGTGCGTATTGTGAGAGGTGGGTTACTGTGTTGATCAGATTCTAACCTGTGTTTGTTATACTTCCTGGTCAGGGCTTGCCTCCGGGAGAGAGTATGAAAGGCTGATAGTGTGGAACGGCTGGGCTCCACAATGTTTGCTGGGCTTTGCACTATACGAGTGGTGGTGGTTTCAGCAGAAAATGGGAATGGCTGTTGCCATTATAGTTATTTTGGCATCATCAACGACGTCGTGTTTGTGAACATGTCGCCTTAGTGACTGCGTCTGATTTTTTTATTATGCCCCGGGCTCCGAAGTTCGGTGTTCCATAGATTATCCCCTGTTCGGGCGCCGAATCGAGTGTTTGCATGGAGGTAAAGGCACCGATGACTGCCAGTACATTGCTGGAAGTAGTAAGAAAAATGCAATGAGCGTTCTATATTTTCACACTGTATTCTCAACATCTAATAAGATTCTCTGCCTGAGCGCACACCGCGGCTACGTTCGTTGACGAAGGCCCTGTAGTGGCTGCTGGAGAGGTTCCGGCAAGAGTGAGGGGGCCGCGCGCCTGAAAATGTCGCCACAATCATAAACCATAGATAGACCTACCCAACGGCTTCTTATACATGGAAAAGGCTTCCTTTACCAAGCAGAGATAAAAAAACGAAACCGTTGCAGGCCATGATTATTTACATGGAAACGTACACTATTATAATCCTGACCTGGTCCAGGAACGAGAATAAAATTCATTACGGTTTCGGTTATTTCCGAATTAATAAATTTGGAAGCTTCTCATTTCTATTTGAGCCGTCTCCCGATAAGATGCCGCAGGACGCGGTTGGCGCTGATGCAACCGCCGCGAAAAGACGCAATGGTGCGACGACGGCTCCAGACACTCTAGTTGGCGGCGGAGACAACGCTTCGGAAGCTGGAGAGAGTGAACCCAGTCAGACCTGCAGTAACGACGACGAAATGGGAGGAAATGATGGCGATGACATTAATGAAGAGGCTGGGCGAGAAGAAGAAGCAGGGCGTGTGTCGGAAACAGATGGTGATGGGGAAGATGATGGTGAACGTACAGATTGTGGAGCCGCCAGTGAAATATCACGCGACCTGGGAGGACTGGCAATCGTACTTCGAGGACTACTGCCAAAGGACGCTGCAAGTGATTCCTGTGAAGGAGACCATGTCCAGGGCGGAGCGCAACAAGAGACTCAAGAAAACGAAGAAGGGGGAAGACGAGTCGCAGTTGGTGCCCGAAGGCTTCGACCCGTACCAGCGTACATACATTTGCACGCACGGGTGGAAAAAGAGGAAGTCCCGCAGTGAAGGAAGTCGGCCGCGGCAGCACATTCGCCTCACCAATTGCCCATTCACTTTCGTGGTGCAGTGGTATTTTGCTCGAGGTGAGCTGCAGGTGAAGAATGGGCATTTCGCTCACAATCATCCAGTGTCTCCAGCTGCATTCGCGACTTATCCCGCTTCTAGAGGTGTAATGGACCCGCTGGTTGGTGTCGTGTCGAAGGAATGCTGACTGTTGGTGCCAAGAGGTCACGAATCTACGATTACCTGCTGGAGCATGACGAAAACGTCATCCAGAGCCACATGGACAATCTGGCGAGAGTCCATGCATCATCTGTTTCGAACGCGGACGATAACGACGCTACAGCAAGGGAGATTGCAGTTTTCCAGGTGGCTGACCCTGAAAACGTTTCGACTGTGTCCGAGACGCCCTGTGGAGAGACGAGAGTGTTATCACTCGTGTCAAAGCACATGCGTCGCGTTTACAGCAGGTTCAGTGAGCTTCTACTCGTCGACTGCAGTCACAAGACCAACAGATTTGTTGTTGAGATATGTCCAGGATTAATCATGTACTGACCAGGATTTTACATGATTATTTACAGATACAACTATCAGCTTCTCACGTTCATGACAATGAACAAATTTGGTGAGGGAACAGTCGTTCAGCAGTCGCTGATTGAGGCTAACGGCGATTGGCATATGGAGAGGGCCGTAGAACACTTCAAACGCTCGCATCCTACGCGGATTCATCTGCTACGAGTCATTGTCGTGGACAAAAACTTAAACGAGATTCGCGTGTTGGAATCGAAATTTCCGGAGGCCAGAATCCTGATCTGTCACTTTCACG
>NW_008649053.1:201830-203618 GCF_000247585.1 Phytophthora nicotianae INRA-310
TGAAGTAATGGCTACTTACCCCTACAAGCCCATTCAAGGCCTTCCTAACCTCTCAGACTATCCGTACGCTATGTTGCATAGGGCGACACCACCGACATGGCTGAATGACGCGTGCAATAGAGCGTTATGCTGGCGTCTATCGCAAGATTATCCAAATTGCCGGTTTGCCGGGTTTTAATCTGCTGTACCAAAGTCGAAGCGCACGCGCAACACGGATGATCAACCAGTTGAAGCTTCGGTTCGTGGATCAGTTCTCCAATTCGTCAACGAACCCGATATCGACACAGTTATGGTGACTTTGAATTTCTCTAACTTCCACTGGTGCTGTGTCGTCATCAAAGTGAAGGAGAAGCGGATCTATTTCTACGACCCTCTAAATCAAGGTCCGTACATGAACGCAGCGGTTGATGTCGCTACAAATCTCAAGATCTCTGGATTACAGGACTACGACGTGATCCCCCAAAACAACCCGCTCCAGTTCGATGGCTACAGCTATGGAGTGTATGTGTGCTGGATGTTCATCCACAAGGTCGTCCCAGGGAGCCCGGTGGACACGAGCGACAAGTCGCTTACGAGACGCCGCTTCAACCTATTCTTCTACCTATTGACTAGTCGTCTATTACCATTCGAGGGGCCCCTGCAGCAGACTCAACTCACGCAGGCGACGAGGAGGAAAACCCGCCGGCCCCGAGCAGCGACGAGGAGGTTCCATCGACGCAGATCGCGCATTAAATCTATTAGTAAAGCTGCAGCGTATGCCTTGGCGAGTTTAATATGATTGAATACATGTTTCCTTCTTTTACGTAACTCATGGCAGTTGATAGTGGTCCCTACATTGTAGCAGCTTTGCTTCAGCGTTGTCTCCTGCTCATATCCACACATCGCGCGTCAATGGCTCTTGAAGTGCTGTAAACAAAGCAAGTCAACTATCCAGTATTAAATCATGGCCACAATCATGAGCAATCATGGAGAATGTTCCATACATTAGAACACATTCCTGTGCTCCAGGATTGAGTCCTGGACCAAACAGGATTAAATCTTGGTTAAAGGATAGCCCCACGTTTCGTATCTTTCTCGTCCTCAACGAATCTTGTCGAATCTTCGCGAATCTTCCCCATATGGCTACTTAGTTAAGATAGATTTTGCAACCATGATTATCCTGAATTATTTACATGTACGTTACCATGTCAATAATCCTGGCCTCCAACAGCCGCCTAAAAAATGTTCACTTAAATGACCTCCAAAAAATAATATGCATATGGTAGCATATACCATAATCATGTTGATTGTGGTACTACCACTAGTAATCTGCTTTCAATTTTTGGAAGATCTCATCGTGAACAAAGAGCGTGCGGATGTGTGCCAGAATGTAAATCGTGGTTCAAGTTTTTTTCCCGAAAAATAGCCCTCCTCGATTGCTGATTCAAAGGCATTCATAATTTATAATTCTTCCCAAAAACTGTAGCGACGTAAGTTTTGTACGAGAGTCATCAACACTTAAAGTGTTCGACAGCAGGAATCTAAGACATATGTGCGCAAAAAACTCTCCAGCTAATCTAGCCAATATAAACAGTGTCTATAACAAATTGGTGGTGTGTCATTTCGTACGACAACGGTGGGTTAGTAATGCAATTCATGAACAAAATTCGATTCCCTTAAGTTGACGTTTTGGCAATACCTGCACTACGACTTCTAAGAGACTATTAATTGCCCTTTTTCATCATGATTTGAAAGACTTTCAATGTCGCACAGTTTGCAAAGCAAGGCTTGGAGTAGCACAGAATACCC
>NW_008649053.1:206043-206891 GCF_000247585.1 Phytophthora nicotianae INRA-310
AAGCATAGCAAATTGATCTTGTCAAGGCGTAAAATAACTTGAGAAACAAACCAAAGTTGACAGCGCGGTGATGAAGATCATCGGTAAGTGTGAAGCTTGTAAAAGCTGGAACGATTGTTTTATCAACAACCACGTCGTCGTCGGCTCCGATGTCTGATCGGGATCATCACTAGAACATAAATATATTGGCAAAACGACAGTGGGGACGAAGCATGCGGCGAACTGTTTGTCAAAGACTTAGTTTCTTTCTTTGATATACATACACATAAAGTAGGAAGATAATATCCTTTCCTATTATGCTTGGTCGATTACGGTTTTAAATTCAAGTTTTTTTTTTTTCGGTGGGTAGCTAGATTTCCAGATTTTACTTTAGGAAATAGCGTATCGTCATTAGAGTGCGCTGGGCGCCCTCATAAGGTATTCTATATCAACATACTATGTGTATTCTACCTAAATTGCTGATAGGTCCGTCAACTACCGACGATTGACCACTCGACAAGCTGAACTTTTTGACATGGTGATAAATAGAGCATGCAAATCAATTCAATCTCAGCCTACAGATCTTCGTCGGGTTTACTGCAACTATTGATCTGCCGACATTTTTAGGTGGGGTTTTGGTGCTCAGTTCCCAACTTGCCAGCAAGCCCACAAGACGCTCCACTCGCCAAACACAAGACCACGAATGCGTCTCACCCATTTCCTGTTGTTTGCTGCATCGACCGCTCTCTTTGCGTCTGGTAGCAAACTGTCCATTCAGGCTGGCGCTGAAACAAGGTCCCTGCGATCAACCAAGATGATTGTCACCGACGCCACGGCAGAAGAAGAACGCGGGCTTGATTTCACAAAAA
>NW_008649053.1:208856-211232 GCF_000247585.1 Phytophthora nicotianae INRA-310
GGACCGGTGTCGTCGGTCCTCATGGATGTTGGTAAGCATATTTGTTATTCGGACAGTCCATTATGGTTAACTAGCAAGTAATAACGAAAGAAAAAAAGATATGTAGAATACCGAATTACCATTGCGCGAAATTTTGCGCATGTATCACGCATGCTGCATGGGTCCTCAACTAAGCTTATCCATCACCTTCTCCATCAAAGCCATGAGCCGCTCCTGCATGTTCATCGCCTTCTCTTGAATATCCAGTGCTCGCTTTTGTAAGTCAACCGTCTGGCGCTGCAACTCTTGTTGTTCGCTCAGTCTCGTGCGCTCGTGCTCGATTTGCTCTTGTTGACGTTCCTTCTGGTCAGCTAAAAAGCGCTCCAGAATTGTGTCCAGCTCCAGCTTCTGCCTTTTCGTCGCAGGTTCCTCGACTTCCCTTTCTTCAGCAAATAGTGGAGGTTGGACTACAGAGGCTCTGGGCGCTGAAGTTATCTCTGAGGTGATGATAACCTCACGAGTTCGAGTACGGGATGGACTTCGACTAGCCGGTGAAGTGGCAGCTACTTCTACTGGCTGGTTAGCTGTAGCGACGACGTCGTTGTCTTGGGCATCTGATTCAGGCACTGGCTCGAAGGACTGATCGTCGGTAGTGTCTTGAGTGTGCTGTTCTTCGTCCTCCATTTTCTTGCAATACGTTCTCAAAAGCTGCTGTCTCTCAGACAACCCGAGTTGATCCAGATCTCTTGTGCTCTCTTCAAATCGGTGAGCTGTCACTAGCAACCGGAGATGCTCGCGAATGGTGTGCGCTTTCACGGTTATTCCTTGCCTATTTAGTGAAGTTTCGATCTTTTTCCACTATCAATTTACAATGGCTCTTCATATTGATCGTGTCGCGGACGAACGCCGCCATCGCTGTAGATAGTACACGTACGGGGTTAGTTATCTCAAGAAGCCGTTGAGCCAATTCAATACACTTCTTCAACCAGAAGAATGCTGCGGTGAGATCGAGTCCGGGGCGACGCCGTCAACTGCTTCCACAAAGCTGAATTGCGTTTCTCTCTACCGTGCGAGATGCACCACTTTATTCTGATCTTTAGGTGCAAACACTGCCGCTGAGAGCCAAACGCCGTGTATACGTTCTGCGTCAAGGGCACCACGACAATCATCGCTACGAGTCGTAGCGGTTGATCATATATAGTTTTCGAGTCGCCGGTCGATAAGTTATCGTAGAGCGTAATCGGCGGCGTTAACTGACATGTCGCCTTCCCTCTCAGATCCTCGTCGCTGATTTATCAGTCTTCACTACCAGCTCTCTGCAGCTAGTTGTCTTTATCATCGGCACCATCATAGTCCGTTCTGGACCTTGAGATGTTGTCGTAACAGTCATGACAATCCGATTTGACCTCGAGCGATGAAGTCTTCCAAGCGTGGTCGTCCACCGGGCGAGATCGTGGCGTCCAGGCTCACCAGCCTTCTCCTACGTTCCAGCAAAACTCTGCGCACACTTCCTCTCGATGAGGTCGTGACTGAGACCGACAGCGAGCCAGATCAAGAGTGCGATCGTTCCCTACGAACCTGGGTTCCAGTCAAACAACGGCTACGTGAGGCGTTCGGTCTGCTTCGGGCTCTCCTGTTCATCCACGTGGAAGACGACCGCGTATGCATCCGGCTGCGAGGATTTCTTCACTTTCACCACTGGTCGGTATCATGGCTCGCACTCTTGCAGTCGTCGGGTCCTCAAGAGCGTTCTCTTCCGGATCTCCTGCAAGACCTCGACGCGCTCACTCCCAAGGACAAGCGAGAAGATCTCAAACAACCGGAACTCCAGAACGCGCTGTCCGCACTTCTAGCCTTCATACTCTGCAAAAATATCACGGAATTTCGCCCGCTGCAAGCGAAACTGTCGAACAAACGCCGACGAACGATGGAGGGCTTGTTTGGTGAAGAATACAGACAAGAGTTGTCGTATGGCGGTCATCTGCAAGATCTCCCCGGCTTCCGGTCGTGGTTCGCTCTTCGCAAGCGAGAACCCCAGCATCACATCAATCGATCGCTCACGGATCTGAACGTGTTTCGTCATGCTCGAGGATGGAGCGCAGACCAACTCAAACACGATGCGAAGCGTGAGGCATTCTTTCGACGGTCAATACGGGCTAAAGAGACTACTGCGGTAGCAGTTCGCAAGAACGAGCTGACCAAGGAGCGCAAGGAACGCCAACAGAAGAAGGCATGGTCGAAGAACGATGAACAAGAATACGAACGGGCTCTTCAGGAGATGAAGCAGGAAAACAAGTCTCTGCTGGCGGAGAAGAAGTTGATGATCCGCCAGACCCGCAAGTATCGCCTGTTCCCAACGAGATCCCAGAAGAAAACACTCAAGCAGTATATGGGGAC
>NW_008649053.1:213977-216089 GCF_000247585.1 Phytophthora nicotianae INRA-310
CTGATGAATACCGATTTTGTTGACGATGTGATTTCTCTCTCCAAGGAATCGCGTTATTGCCCTGAACTTGATGATTTGACACCGTTTTCGTTTGGATACAAATTGGATAACAATTTAAATCAAGTGTTGGGAGATGGAAACGATGAAGATCCATTTATTCTAGCCTTTTCAACAAAGTACATGCTACGGCAACTGGATAGATATCCCGGAGAATTTGTATTGCACATGGATGCTACGTTTAAGTTGACCACGAAAGAATTTCCTTTGTTTGTGTGTGGCATATCAGATGTCTCCAGACATTTTCACTGCGTCGCGCTTTTCATTACTTCTCAAAGAACGCATGTACAATACGCTGCAGCACTAAACGCAATTTCATCTCAATTTTGCGAGGTGGTTGGACGCAGCGTTAATGTAACGCATTTTATGGGGGATGCTGAGGAAACTCAATTGAACGGCTTCGAAGAGAGCATTGGTATGCCGACCGACAGTGACTACCTCATGTGCTTTTTCCACGTGGTTTCCAATGTAAAGCAGCGTCTGAGTGGAATTTCTGAACAATCCATACAGATAATATTTCGATATATATATGACCTTCACTACTCTCGGAATGCGGATGAATATGAGTCAACAAAGACGTCTGCCTTGGTGAGATGGAATGCACGTTCTGATCTGGCGGATTTCATATCTTACTTTGAAAAGCAGTGGTTAAGTTCCAAGTTTAATAAGTGGCAGCGTTTCCGTTCCCCGTGTGGGTTTGCCAAGACGAACAACCCAGCAGAGGCTTTCAACAAAATGATTAAACGGGACTACAGCTTACATGTTCGCCTGAAAATAGCTGATATAACTCAAAATCTCGAAGCTTTGTCGGCATCAATCAGTGACAGGTCGTGATTTTACTACTACTGCAATGCCTAGTTCGGGAATGGTGTCGAGGGCCAAGAAATTATTCAACGCATCCTTGCTTTTGGTTTCCAACCCAAATTGCAATCTTAACCTCTTGCTCGCAGATAGCACAGCGTCAGATGATAAAGTTGTGGTAAAAAGTATCTACAGTGCTACCGATGCTGCAGACGCAAATCAAAAAGGAGATGTCAACGAGCGCCGTATGGAGCATTTCCGTCAGCCCTGTAATGACTGGGTTGTCGACACCGGTAAGAGAAGTTGTAACTGCAGTGCGTATTTCAAGTACGCGTGTTGCGTTCATGTGCTGGCAGCTTTGAGATCACAAACGTAACGATTCCTGGGTGGAAAGGATCGGAGAAGCGACGCTAACAGACGGGTACGAGGGCGAGGTAGTGGTCGAGGACGTGGAAGCAGTCGAGGGCGACGCGGATGACGATTTGAGCTAGACCTAGAAACGAATGGTAACGAAGCCCCCGTCGGCAGACCGCGTCGGGTTCAGGATGCGTTGTCGTTTGACTAGAAATTTCATTACGGGTGATATGTACAAGTTGTGCTAATGTCACTTCTTTTAAACAATAAAAATGGTTTTTTACACTAGTGTCTTTATTAATCTAAACAAACAATTGTACATACTTTTTATCGCGTACCGGGCGACACGTAGAACAGGTCGGGATTGATGTACCTTTTAATTAACTTCAGGGGAACACTTAAAAAGTTGTACTATAAAGTGGCTACTGACATACTACATTAGTTGTACTGCATTTTAAACCAAAATCACGTAGACAGGTACTTTTCTATTGATATGTGGAATGGCATAGTCCTCTTTTTTTAGGACGATGAAACGTTTTCGTAAAGGGGGAAGACAAAAAAGAATGGATGTGAAAAACTTCAACATGTCAATTCTTCTTGTAGGTTTACATCGCACTACACTTATGGATCAATGAAATACGTTGATAGATTCCGCATGGAATGTGGTCTCGAACAATATCACAATCGCTTCTTTCCTAAAGTGTGTTTTTATTGTCAGGGGACCACTTTTATTTCGTCAATTAGATTTGCATTGATCGTTAAAGAACATGTTGACGTTAAGAAGATATTGTAAGGGATTTTAAAAGAAAACATAATGCATTTACTTCTTAAAAGTACGGGCAAAAGCTACCGAAGCCTTCCTCTTTCTGGAGCGTCTGTGGCTGCACGTGCCTCGCTTGC
>NW_008649053.1:217669-221484 GCF_000247585.1 Phytophthora nicotianae INRA-310
TCAGAAATTTGTTTAATCGAAACTGTTCTGCAAACAAAATTACTTGTAGTGGCGGAAAGGCACTTCATGACGTCAGTGGACGCATCGCACACGATTAGCAAGGTCGCGTACGCGATCAGCAGATAACTGACGACAGTAGGAAGTACGGGACAAGGATGAGATCACTTGACCTCACTAAATTACATACATTAGGAAGCACGAGATAAGCTGAAACCACTGTGACAGAGGCTGCAGTGGATGCATTGAATACCAGAATTCATTTTAACTCCAAGATAACGAGTCGGAATATCAAGCAACGCATTTAGGGTCGAAAGACACTACATTACTATCGGTATCCAAATTCTGTCGAATCGATGATGCCACTTTACTACTGTAATGCCGCATGGAACTATGAGCAAAGGTGTTGGTACCCACCGTTACACACGAAAAAAAATGATGTTTCAAGTATTGTTGTGGTCATTTCTTAGCTGTTAACGAAGACCGTTCGTAAATAGAATCTCTCCCCATTGCCCAGGGTAATGTAAGACCACGAGTGCAGCTTTTCTAAACGAGATTGCAAGCGGGCTCAGTAGCATTCAGGCAAGTAAAGTTCTGTACAATACATGCTATTTGGGGTGAGGTGGCCGCCAATAGTTATCGTTGAGTCGATTGTGACGAGAACGACGGTCGTACCTCAAATTTATCCTTTATAAAATAAATATCCTGCAACGCCGGTCCAGAATGCGTTGTATCTATCGACGCGAGCGTTGGCTGGGCTTCGCTCACGCAGTCTTCAAAGGCTGCTACAAACCGAGGCAGTACTCACGATTGATGATACGACGGATCCGTTAGCTCCGCCATGTCGTGGATAGAGGCATGAGGTGCATGAATCATGCACCTCAAACTCTATCATGCAGCATGATAGAGTTTTAAGAGTGGGTGTTTGAAATGAGGCCAAAGCTAGGTGTATAAATGACCGACGTGACCGAAAGCGACTAAAGCTGCGCCTAACGCGTAGGGATGCGGTAAGAGGACGCTAACTAAACAGCAGTAGCAAAACGCTCCTGATTCGAACGTGATTTGGAAGCTGTTCAAAAATAATTTCGTCTGTTTTAATTGGAATCAATGTGGGACTCGTTGCTTTTCTAGCAATCCCAACGACAACCCCTTTGGGACCAGTTTTGACAAAATGGCTATCACTGCCACGGTAAAAAAAAATGTGCGGAGATAAAGGTAACTCCTTCGTCACCTCAGTCTGTATAATACAGGGTGAATACCGCTCCGGCTACCCATTCAAATTTACATGTATGAATGACTAGCCGAGCACCACCACTTCGCGGTGGAGGCGCGTGCATATTTTTTTTAGTATCTACTGCCTCCGTTCCGCTCGTCACGGGCTCGCTGCACTACTCGCATGGTTGGCTGATAATTTGAGCCGAGGAGGGCCTTTCGGGCCCGCAAAATGGCAATAGGTGTCGTTTTGGGCCGATACGCTTCGCATGCATGTGTGTCTAAATGTTCATTATGTCTTCGAATTTGGTAACTCTGCTGCAAAATGCAATACGACAAAATTCACATCGATATGAATTTAAATTTTGAATGTATCCATTCATAGTCAGCTCACTTCACTTTTGATTGGATATAAAACATCATATGCGCGATATTCTTGTGCCAATTCCAAATTACCTTATGAGCGACAGCACACGTATAGCTGCGGCGCCCCCACCGCCGAAGACGCGTAAGACGCGCTACTGTTTTCGACCTGGTGACGACAGGCTGCTGCTTCAGGCTGTACTTGATGACCCAGACGTCTTCTCCCCTGCTCGAGTTCGACGCTCTAATGCGTGGGAAGACATAAGGACCATTCTCCATCGCGAAGGGATTCTCGCCAGCACCCACGGACTGCGCTGTCGTCTACAGCGAGTTGCTGAGACGTTTCAGAAAGAGGTAGCCGAAGGGAAGCAACCAGCGGGTATGTTGTTGAGTTTTATCTATATGAAGTATTATATGATGACATTAGCGTGGATATGATATGACAGTAATATGATTTCTTCATTTTTGACACAGAGTACACGGAGCTGGAGAAACTACTGGCCAAGTACATCAAGGCAGAGTCGGAATACGAACAGCAGAGGGCAGTTGCTCAGTACACACAGGCAGAGGCTGCGTTTCTGCGGAAGAAGGCGAGGGTTGATCGGCGGGTCAAGAGTAGTCGGGTCTCGTTTGATAGTGACCACAGCTCAGTCGATACAGAGTCCGAGGGAGAACAGACTACTGCCACCAATGCGGTCCAACCGGTTATGGCAGCAACAGCAGCACCTGTAGCAGCTCAGCCACCCATTCCGCTTCCTACGGTAGTGACCACTAAGAAGACTAAGGGAAAACGCTTCTCCTTCGAGGAACACCATGACGTGCTGCTATTGAAGGCAGTGCTGGCCGATAAGGGTGCTCTCTCAGCCTCCGGGGTGAGAAGACGACAGTGGAAAAAGATCGAAACTTCACTAAATAGGCAAGGAATAACCGTGAAAGCGCACACCATTCGCGAGCATCTCCGGTTGCTAGTGACAGCTCACCGATTTGAAGAGAGCACAAGAGATCTGGATCAACTCGGGTTGTCTGAGAGACAGCAGCTTTTGAGAACGTATTGCAAGAAAATGGAGGACGAAGAACAGCACACTCAAGACACTACCGACGATCAGTCCTTCGAGCCAGTGCCTGAATCAGATGCCCAAGACAACGACGTCGTCGCTACAGCTAACCAGCCAGTAGAAGTAGCTGCCACTTCACCGGCTAGTCGAAGTCCATCCCGTACTCGAACTCGTGAGGTTATCATCACCTCAGAGATAACTTCAGCGCCCAGAGCCTCTGTAGTCCAACCTCCACTATTTGCTGAAGAAAGGGAAGTCGAGGAACCTGCGACGAAAAGGCAGAAGCTGGAGCTGGACACAATTCTGGAGCGCTTTTTAGCTGACCAGAAGGAACGTCAACAAGAGCAAATCGAGCACGAGCGCACGAGACTGAGCGAACAACAAGAGTTGCAGCGCCAGACGGTTGACTTACAAAAGCGAGCACTGGATATTCAAGAGAAGGCGATGAACATGCAGGAGCGGCTCATGGCTTTGATGGAGAAGGTGATGGATAAGCTTAGTTGAGGACCCATGCAGCATGCGTGATACATGCGCAAAATTTCGCGCAATGGTAATTCGGTATTCTACATATCTTTTTTTCTTTCGTTATTACTTGCTAGTTAACCATAATGGACTGTCCGAATAACAAATATGCTTACCAACATCCATGAGGACCGACGACACCGGTCCGACAAGGACGCGGCATCATTTTCTGGCTTGAACATCGCCCGGAGACATTTGCTGTACTTACCACAGCATGCAAATTTTGCACCATTTGTCCGCGACCCCAAGGTCGAGGCAAAGCGAAAGAGAGCCACAGACGTGTAGTTCTTCGGGCCCGCCGTCCGTACAAACAACTAACTGTAGACGCTACTATAAAATCTGCCGCCGACACTTTTAGTACACTATTCAGCAGCATCAGATAAAGAAACACAGCGAGCGATGTCGGACTCTCCAGAGCTTGAATAAGGCCTGCCTACGGGTTTCTCGATAGTCCGTATTTAAATAGTTGGCTGGAAGTAAGTAGTGTCGCCAACCTTTAATTAACGTTTCGCGTGAGGCTGTGTCTCCTCTCAATTGACAACTGAGGATTCCTCCTCTTATACTTGCTTATGCTAAAGAATTTATGATTCCTCTGAGGGATCATAAATGGGGATTCCCTCTGCATTCATTTATTCACTTGGATCTAATAAGCTAATAGGGAGAATC
>NW_008649053.1:221779-236299 GCF_000247585.1 Phytophthora nicotianae INRA-310
AGTGGGAAGAAGGATTTGTTGAGTTGTTTTCCGACCTGAGGGCGCTCAGGTTTAGGTAAATGTGGAATGACGAACTTCGAACACCGAGTCATCAAATTTTCAAGAAGGTGTTTGAAGCTTCGAGTGATTTTACAGTTCTACTTTATTCTATTGTTTCAGCAACATTAAGAAAATAACCAGTAGTAAGGTCGCAGCATCCGAGCCGGCTCCACTGTGACGGCTATGTGATGAAGGCGACAGTAACATCAACAACGAGTCGAAAGAAACGACGATGCTTGCAGTCCAAGCAGAACGAGCACGTTCCAACACCGATACACTGTACGAAAAATGTATGATTGTGTCGTGCGGCCTGCCAATCTGTATATCGCTACGGCTCTGGATGAAATTTTTGTTTTACGCACTACAGCTGTTATTTCCGATTTTCACCAATAATGCTGTTTTTCAGAAAAATACAGTTACTGTCCTCACAACTACTTTTTTGTTGGACGCGGTGGTTGCTCCCTTGCGTTACGTTTGTAGTGATATATAGCTCCGCCGTGGATGTATCTCCACTGCTAACAATTGCTGAGGGCACTTAACGGTGAATCTCAAAATGGACTAGCGGAGCTACAAATTTCTAGCGGAGAGAGCGAGATTGTAGCAGGAAACAATGCGGTTTTGCCAAAATTTGGTGTCCCTACTATGACTAGCAGTTCGATCGCCGCAAGGATCAAGCGTATCTAAAGGGGTGTGGGACGTTGGTAATAGCAGTGGGAATGAGTCAAACTTTTCAAGTACATATCGACAAATACAAAACAAATTGCTTGTTTGATAAAACTCCTTGTTCAATAAAGTCAATATTTTCAAACGATAAAGTGAATTTCTCACATTTCCAGTTGTTTTCGCTGCTTGTTGACGTGCCATACGGGTCAAGTTTGTCCTTTTTCATCTAAACTGGTGCTGTCTACCAACCTCCTTTGCTTCTCGGAGGTCTCAAATCTTGATCCGTTTTCCACCTCTCCTCACCGAGCCTGTCAAGCCGTCCAACCGTGTCATTTGCAAAAAAGAACTCAGACTCAACATAACGCTATCTGTTGATTTCTTCTCGCCCCCTCAGCTGATTTTGGGTCCCGATGGTGCATCCCCCGGACCCGGTGACGTCCGTCACCGTTGTTTGCAACACCAACTGTCGAGTGGTCGCCCTCCCTCGCGTTCTGGACACTATTAGCGAATTTCTGGACCACTCTGTCTGTTGGTCCCTTCCAGATGCCTGTGGCTTTGATTTTCAGAATGGAGCGCTCCGTTTAGCACAGCGAGTGATGATTCATGATGCGGTTGAAGCTGAGAATGCTGAATCGATTGTCGCGAAAGAGAGCAACGCGAAAAACACCTCAAAAGGCAAATCGATTGTTCCTCACAACGAAAATGCGGCTTTAATTCTTCGAAAACGAGACGATTCGTTTTTCCGACAGCGAAAATTCACGCTTGCGATGGCAAAAGCGGCTGCAAGAGGCGACTTGCGAGTGATAAAGTGGCTTGTCCGTCAGTTTCCAGGTTGCTACGTGACGTTCGCGGTCGAAGAAGCCGCAAAAAATGGTCATTTGGAGGTGCTGAAATGGCTCCATAGACCGAGTCTTGATGGAAATCTTCGCGATCCAGGAGGGGGAATCCAACTTGACGTTTTCTGGGGGTCAAGAGAGCTCTTCTACGCCGGTCAGAATGGTCATTTGCACGTAGTGGAATGGCTACAAGAGCACACGAACCCTACTCCGACGCATATGTTCTTCGTGACACTGGAAGAAGCAGCGAAAAATGGCGATCTGGCCATGGTTAAGTGGCTCTGTGAAGTGCGTGGCGAGCAATCCTCGTACGCTTCGGTTCTCGCAGCTAGTGAAGGGCATTTGGGTGTGTTGAAATGGCTTAGAGGCAATGTGTTTAACCCCACACCGTCGGCGTCGATGGACGATGCAGCCGCAAATGGCCACCTCGAGGTTCTCAAATGGATGCAAACGAACTCTGGTTATGCTACTACAGCCGCGATGAACAAGGCAGCAGGAAATGGACACTTTGCAGTTGTGAAATGGCTACATCAAAACCGGAAAGAAGGGTGTACGACCGCAGCGATGGACCTCGCTGCTGCCAATGGACGTCTTGAAATCGTTCAATGGCTACATGGTGTTCGTCGAGAAGGATGTACGAAGGCTGCAATTGATGAAGCTGCGACAAATGGCTACCTCTCGGTAGTACAGTTACTTCATCAGAGTCGAAAGGAGGGGTGTACGACCAGGGCAATGGACGGTGCTGCTTCGAATGGCTACCTGTCAGTCGTGCAATGGCTACATCAACATCGGAAGGAAGGCTGTACGACAGCAGCAATGGACGGAGCAGCGCGGGTGAACCATCTAAAGGTCGTCGAATGGCTACAGAAGAACCGTAAAGAGGGCTGTACGCTGGAAGCCATGAACCTTGCAGCTCGAAACGGCCACTTGGACGTTGTGACACGGCTACATCGTCATCGTACAGAAGGATGTACAAAGGAAGCGATGGACCAAGCTGCAGCTCACGGTCATTTACACGTCGTACAATGGCTACACAAGAACCGTAACGAAGGATGCACGTTCAACGCAATGGACCGCGCTGCGGGTGCAGGACATCTCGATGTTGTGAAATGGCTACATGAGAACAGAACTGAAGGTTGCACGAAGGCCGCGATGGACAACGCAGCATCAAGAGGCCAATTGAAGGTAGTACAATGGCTACATGCCAACCGAAGTGAAGGATGTACGAGTGCAGCGATGGATGGAGCAGCAGGAGGTGGTCACTTTGAGGTGTTGTTGTTTCTACAGAACGAGAGGTCAGAGGGTTGTACGTCGAAGGCATTCGTGAACGCGACGACAGCGGATGAGCTCACGATCTTGCAGTGGCTGTTTGAGCACTACAACAAGCAGTTCGGACGAGACCCGCTTCAGTTGTATGCTTTCGACAAGTTCTACACTCTGAGGTGGCTGAAACAGAAAGCAAAGGCGGAAGGTAATGCTCAAGGCAGACGCTAGATGCGATAGCTGCGAGCAACTGAGCTGGATAGATAATAAAAGAAGTAGTGTTTCGATCGCGGGTATAAGCGATGGTTAGATGAATAGTGGTTAGAGAAACGAAAGCTAGGCGATTCATGCAGTTACCCACATGCATCGCAAATAGAATTAAAGGAATGGTCCGCCATTTAATGCCCGACTTCGGCTGCCTTTCTGCCTTGTTAGAAGCCAACTTGCCCATGACTCATTGTATCGCGAAACAGTCGGCAGCATTCGAACACGACGGTGAGCTGGAGGACATTGTTGATGGACATGGCTTCAGTTTTGCCATTCCCGATTTGAATTCCCCAAATTTTGCGTTTTCTAGAGACAGGCGTCGAATATTTCGGGATCCTGCGGATAAGCAATCCTCCGTAGATCTGACGTCTGGATGTAAGCTCAAGCGGGAGATGGCGTTCAGTGATCAGCCTAGGATGCTCTCGTACCTGTAGACTGGCAGTCTGCCGGCGCTGAGTCTAACAGTATTTTAGTCTTAGCCGGTGAATCTCGCAACTCGGAGCAAATAGGGGTTCAATAGATGGGGAAGTTCCCATGGTGCAGTGAAAATGCCGTGATATGGAAACGCTAGAGGAATCGAGTCGCTGAAGTGAATTTAAGACTGGACTTTCAGCCTACATGCGTCCTGAAACGATTGCCCATTTCGATGTGCGAATTTTTTTCGAGCCGTCCATCGTGTGGCTGGGGATTGGGTAAAGCTGAAATCCCGTGTTCAAAGTCAGATTTGAACACAAACTTGAATCTTTTTAGACTGAAAAAAAAAACAATTTTCAGCAATTATAAAAGTCTGAAGAATGAAACGCAAAAATTACTCGGAAACGATTTAGCGAACACAATGCTACTCGATCGGAATTTCTGCAAAAGTCTAGTATTGGAAATTGCACTGTACAGCCACTGCAACGTATGGTGATGTTGAGTTTGTACAACTTCAGATGATTACGGTACTACATGTATCACTCTTATGAACAAATCGTTCTTGTAAAACCAACTCACAGGTGTTTGAATGCGTCAATATACACTACAACATGTACAGTACCACACGTAACGTGCAAATGTTTGCTTTCGTGTTGATAATTGTGTCATTTGAAAACCTTCCCTAACAAATAAATAGCTTCTTACTTGTCCATACCAATTAGACACAGTTACTCAAAGTGGCGCTCGCTCTCAGGTAGATCTTCGAGAATCGACTCGTGCTTGAGCCACTGGAGCGTATAGAATTTACCCACAGCAAAAAGCTGCAGACGATCATGTCCAAACTGTTCGCGGTAATGCTCAAACAGCCATTGCAAAATCTCCAGCTCGTCAGCAGTCGTTGCATTCACAAACGCTTTGGCCGTGCAGCCCTCAGATCGCTCACTTTGCAAAAATAACAGAACATCAAAGTGTCCACTGGACGCGGCTCCGTCCATTGCAACGCCAGTGCAACCTTCACTTCGGTTGGCATGTAGCCATTGCACCACCTTCAATTGGCCTCTTGATGCTGCGTTGTCCATCGCGGCCTTCGTGCAACCTTCAGTTCTGTTCTCATGTAGCCATTTCACAACATCGAGATGTCCTGCACCCGCAGCGCGGTCCATTGCGTTGAACGTGCAACCTTCGTTACGGTTCTTGTGTAGCCATTGTACGACGTGTAAATGACCGTGAGCTGCAGCTTGATCCATCGCATCCTTTGTACATCCTTCTGTACGATGACGATGTAGCCATGTCACAACGTCCAAGTGGCCGTTTCGAGCTGCAAGGTTCATGGCCGCGAGTGTACAGCCCTCTTTACGGTTCTTCTGTAGCCATTCGACGACCTTTAGATGGTTCGCTCGCGCTGCGCCATCCATCGCTGCTGTCGTACAGCCTTCTTTACGGTGTTGATGTAGCCATTTCACCACTTCCAAGTGACCGTTCATGGCAGCGCCGTCCATTGCCCTGGTCGTACACCCTTCCTTACGATTAGTCTGCAACCATTGTACAAGTTTAAGATGCCCATGCGTTGCTGCCTCATCCATCGCCGCCTTGGTACACCCTTCCTCCCGATTCGTATGTAGCCATTTGACAATTTCAAAGTAGCCATTAGCAGCAGCTCGGTCCATGGCTACAGAGGTGCATCCTTCTCGTCGAGTGTTTTGAAGCCACTTGACGATTCCCAAGTGTCCATTCCCTGCTGCTTTATTCATGGCTGCATGAGTAGTGTACCCAGAGTTCACTTGTAGCCATTTTAGCACATGCAAATGTCCATTCGCCGCTGCATCATCCATGTTTGCAGAGGGCGAGGAACTGAAAATGTTACTTTTCAGCCACTTCAGGACCTCCAAATGCCCGCCGCTGGCCGCCAATACCGCCGCATAGGGCGACCATTCTCCTCTGACGTTGCAGAGCCACTTGACCATGGCCAGATCTCCGTTCTTGGCTGCTTCCTCGAGCGTCACGAAGAACATATGCGTCGGAGTTGGGTTCGTATGCTCCTGTAGCCATTGCACCACCCTCAGATGGCCATTTAACCCAGCGTAATACAGCTCCTTAGCGCCCCAGAACACGTCGAGGCTTGTGTTGTTTCTCCCGCCCCCTTCGTCTCGTATATGACCCACTCGGCTGTTCCTATGTAGCCATTGTAGGACCTGTAAATGACCATTTTTGGCCGCTTGCTCCACTGCACGTGTCACGTAGCAACCGGGGAACTCCCGTACGAGCCACTGCATCACGCTCAGGTCTCCACGTGCAGCAGCGCGTGCCATGCCGAGCGTGAAGAGCTTTTGACGGTAGAAAGGATCTTGTTTCTGGCGGAGTACCAAGGTCGCCTCAGTTCTCTGAATTTTGGGTTCGAAAGCGCGAAATTTCGGGTACTGATGCAGAATTTCCTGTGCTTTCGCCTCGCGGATCGTTTGGTGCACTGTAACGCGTTTCACGAGTCGGAGAGCGCCGTCCTGGAAGGCAAAGCCGCACGCCGCGGGAAGCGACCAGTGCACGGAGCAATCGAGGAACGCGCTGATGGTCTCTGCGATGTGAGGCAGCGCTGCGATGTCCAGGTGCGAGCGACACACCACCGTGGCGGAGGTTAAGGGGGCTGGCAACTTCATCTGGGAGGGACCTCTGTGCCACGAAGAAGAAGCGTGAATGAACTGATTGGATACCTGCGAAAATAGCCATTTTGATGACCCTGAGATAAGTGATAGCATGAGTTGAAATAGCAGGAATGACAGAGGTATTTGTAGCGAAATGTCTTGCAATATATAAAATGTTGATTGTTGGTTTTATTGATATAAAGAGAGATGAGATGCGACGTTAGTAAGGGGTAGGTTTTAGCGAAAATCAGACCTAAATAAATGGGTATTTTGCGGAAAAATGAGTTCGATCTACATTCGTGAATGCTTTGGTAAGCAGCTTTTGTTGAGTGTGTGAGCTTAGACCGTCTACTTAACAACAAAAAGAAACATTCTGGACTGCGACAAAGTATGTTGGGATGCTCGTTGCCACTAAATCGTGAGATTTAGTAGTACTTCAATTTGTGCCGAAAGGTAGGCTGAGCATGTTTACATGATATATCCTGCATACTTGCTAAATTGAATGTAATAGACGCAACGGAACGCAGCTCGGTGTAAACACAGTTTGTAGTTGTATCAATAATAGCGAGAACTACATGGTTAAACATGTTGGTAAAGAGAATCGTAAAAGTAAACGTGATCATCGGACTGCGTTTGCCGTTCTTTTCGTTTTGAACGGAATTCCTAGGCCTTCACTACCTCTATAACCCACTTTAGTCGCTACCGTGTTAGTTTGCTTCGTATTAACCCTTCTAGCCCAAGGTTTTAGCGAATCTTAAATAATAGTGAGAACCGAGAGCCTATTTATCGCTCTTCAAGGTAGACCATTTAAATACCTCCCTCTGCCGCACAGTCTGCGATACTATTATGCAGGATTATTGCTGCTGACGAGCTGGCTCATGGTAAGATACGAATGTATTTGAAGCAACTCGCAAGCCACTTGTAAACCGTCCAGTCAGACGACTTATCAAAGCCCTTCAAGAAAACAATTCGTATAACTCGTCAACTGATATCCCATGCACAAAATGAGTCATTACAGCAGAATAAAAGGGATCTCTTGCCCCGGCTGTGCATTAGGACTCAATTAGTTGGACCTTTGCGGCAGTTGCAATTGTTGCAGTCGCTTGTCTTGTGGAACATCCACGCAAGCGCGCCCTTGGAAAAATAAGCATGGATGGTTGGACGGCAGAGCGTTGATGCAAACGGTTTAGCCACACGTCCGACGTTCGGCCTGTATTGGCATGAGACAGAGGTCAGCTTTGCTGGAAGAACCTCTCGCCCCCGTCTGTAACAGCATTCGGGAATGGATTTGTTGCCGCGTGTGCCTCGACGATCGAGCGAGGTGATTACCAGGCGAAGCTCCTCGGGGCATTTCGCTGGTAGACACACGCTGCTCCAGGCGACTAGAGAATCCAATGCTCGCAATTCGATCTACATGAGGCACCAACATGAGATATCAAACGCCACATTGGCAATGACAAATATGATTGCCAAATTTTCCAGTGTAATAACCACGTGGCCAATATTTGATTCGCAAATGCTCGAAATGTTGAAGTGTTAACTGCAAATGTATTTGTTTCAACAAAATGTCCGATTAATATGCAAGAACAATGTGATAATTGAGAGTAATTTCCAACTTTCGTTGATTACGCAAAGAATGAAAATGCGTAGTTGCTGGATCACTATTTGTTAAAGAAATTTCTACGTCGAACACGATGCGAGCAGCAGTCCCAGTCGATGATCACTAAGCAGCGTCTCCATGAGTTGTTTCAATGCTCGGTTCGGATGGAGTTGCGACTTGGTCAGCGGCGCTCGCGTCAAAGGGTCGAAGCAGCCGTTCACTTCGAGATGTTGCTCGATCATCGAGCGCTCGTACGTGTTGCCGTCGGGTGTAGTAACAGGGTCGTCCATCAGCTCCAGACTCAGTGGGCAGTGGAACATTTCCATCATTTGCGTTAACGTTTTCTCTGCGTCTCCGCTAGTACCCATTTCTCTGTCTTCTTTCACTCCATTCCCATTAGTTGTGACCCCATTCTCATCTGTAGACAGTAACGTATCATACACTCCTTGTCGTAAGAGCCCCACAACCTTCATTTCCATCAGAATAGACCGCTTCAGCACCGCAGCAGACATCGGAGCACCCGCTGCGGACGACGATAACCCCACCGAAGCTGCCGACGCTGCACTCGCTCGATCAAACGCTTTTTCGAGTAGTTCCAGCGATTCGTCGTAAGCTTTCTGAGCTCGTCGACACTTGCCTTTCCAGAGTAAAATGGCCGCCTCCCCCTCCACTGACACGCCAGTGATATCATGTGCTATACTCAAGTATTGCCACGCATTCTCACTCTCATCCAACGCGAAGAAACACTTGGCACACGACACGTACGCGCGAACACGTTGCCGCGTTGTCTCGGGGTCTTCCATACTGTTCTCAGCTGATGACGACGTCGTAGTGGGCGTACATGTAGCCGCTTCTTGGTAACACACAATAGCCGCTTGGAAATCTCGACGAACGAAATAGTCGTCGCCCTTGGAGAGTTGATGACGCATGAAGAAGGGGTTCTCAGGCGACGTCGAGATCTCGATGGCCTGGATCTGAAGATCTGGAGACGAATTGGCCATCGCAGCGAGATAACTGGCGTTCTCCTCCCACAGATGCGCGAGGCCGTGAAAAATCGCAGCCTTATCGCCTCCAAGCTCCTGAATGGCCTGGAAATCCGGCGCTACCAGGTCGAATCGACGCAGACGCAGGTTCGCAGTCATCCGGTAAGCAAAGCACTTCACGTGTTGCGTGTTATCTGGCAAATCCTGCAGTGCCTGCGTCAATTGCTCGACTGCGACGGGGTATTTCTTGGCGAAAAAGGCCTCCACGCCGCGCTCCATGGACGACTGCTGAGCCGGGGAGATCCGCCACGCACACCACATGGCTCCTCCCTCTGTAGTGGACGCCTCACGCGCTCCATCGGGCGCTGCTCGAGTCAATACGTGGCGTCTCTTACTGTCCAGTAGATCGGCCGTCGGGGAGTACAAAAACTCTCGCTGGTAGGGATTGTACAGCGCAAACACGTCTCTCTCTTCCACACTCAACGACACCAACTGCCACTTGCCCGCAGGTCCAGGAGATTCCGCTTGTTTCCGCCACGTGAACACTCGACTCCTCGCTTTGCCTCGAGCGTCTTTCTTGAACTTGGCGTAGTCTGCAGCGTACAAATACTCCTCGAATTTGACACTTTGGAGCAGAAAGGTGTCTGTATGCACATCGGACGGGATGAGTCTCCACTGCGCCTTGGTGCGATCTTTGTCATTCGGCCATGTAGCCATCTCATTGTCGTTGCCCTCTCCAACCCAACACAGAGCGTTACGACGGTCATTATCGAACGTTCCAGCATTGCCAGGTGCATACAGTAACTCTTCTTTACTTGCATCTCCCTGTCTGTACTCGCTGCGGCCTGTTCTGGACAAGATCTTGAGCTCTAGTGGCTGTCCACTGGCTACTGCGCGCAGTGTAGGACTCACCCACGCGTACCAGTAGCTCTCGGCACGCACACGAGCACTTCCTTCCAAGTGACTCATGAGTTTCAGCAGGAAAAACGCTAATGGCAACTGTGGGAACTTGCGTTGACGCGCTTCGAGCGCTCTGAGAGCATTGCCACCTCCACCGGCGCCGCTGCTGGGCGCTCGCAATGCGGAGCTCACGTTATGCAGCACAGCACACCCGTCTAGTGTCCAATGCCAGCTTGGAAGCGCCTCCAGGAACGTAAGTAGCACGGGGACGTCGAACAATCCGGCGGCGTAGAAGTCGCGTAGTGTCGCCTCCAGATACGCTTTACGACGTGATTCCAGCTCCGGCAGACGCAGGAAACTCGCACGCGCGCGGTCAGGCTCCTTGTGCAGCAGATGCGCGCGCGTTTCGGCCAGTAGAGGCTCTACGTTGGACGCCAGGCGAGCCGCCGTGTCATGGGGAGTTCCTCCCTGCATTAAAGCAAAAAGTGTTCTTTTCTGAGAATGGGAGATTATCCAGACTGTGGATTCTTTAATAAAACTGGGCAATAGAATATTGAAAACTGCAAAAACAAATATGTCGACACTCAACTTTCTCGAAATCAATCGGCAACATTACGCTCTAGGAGGACTTGGACGACAGGGCTACGTAGAGGAAGCCGTCGGCGTAAGCGAAGTTCCTGTACAGCTCGACGATAGACACGTCGGCAGGGACGGGAATGCCGTGCACTAAAATCTGGAAGTCCTGTGCGTCTGTTTCAGGTGCAGCGTCAAATGTTGCGGATGAAAACAAGTCCGGCAACAGATAACTTAGAACTTCCAGCAAGGTTTTCTCGCGACCTGCACGCCAGTGCGACAACCAATAAGGCGAATTCCCAACGTTAAATCACTAGCAACCCTACCGTACCATTTTGCAGCGGAGCGACTGGCATCTGAATCGCGGGTGCGTTGTCAAGATGCACTCGCAGCGGCAGATGCCGCAACGCCGAGGCGTCCACGCCTCCGTCCAAATGCAGCTCATGTGTAGCTTGCCGATAGCTCTCGTAGTCATCTGTCAAACAACCACGTTCATCAGTCCCTTATCACGCTTGATTTCAGTCATTTCCTCGACGTACTTTGCGATATACTGGTCCAAATCTGAGTCTGCTGAGCTTCAGGTAATGCCATCACTGCCTTCGTAGACCCCATGCGCAGGAATGTGGCCTGCTTGAGACTGTGCATGAAGTGCGACTCAACGCTCTGCTCGTTATCACAAGGCAGTAGAATGTCCTTCGGGAAATTCAGGAAATGCACTGTAATTGCCCACGGTAGATCAGTGTCGCTGTCAACTCCAGGGCCGCACAAAAGGTCCCTAAGCAGGCCGAAGGGCAGATGCCAGTGCAGCGGGACGCCCTTAGCCTCGAACCAGATGGATGCGCCTTGTATCGCAGACATGGGAGGCGCTGCGTCCCGGAAATACTCGACCACATCGCGCGTCTGGGACACCAAGTAGCTCATACGAGGCACCATGGCCTGGAACCAGACGGGTTGAGTTAGATTAGGTAGGAGGCATGAAGTTTTGGAGTTCATGGACTCACGTAGAACGGACGAGGAGCGTGTAGAGTGGTGACCTCATTGGGATCGAGAGAGAACACGACGGGGAGGCGGCCGGCCCACACGCGCTGCTTGAGTAGAGTCTCGGGGCTCGAGGATGCAGCTTCGGTCATGGTTTCTCTATCTGTCGTTCAAGTTGCGTTAGGACAACTTATGGTAAGAGCAACATACAATCTAAGTTGCTTGAGCATGTAAACTTTTTCGAGCATGAGAAAAGTATACGGTGGAGATTTAGTACATGTAGAATAAGGTACTTTGAATGATCGAACTTTGGTCAACTACAGTAACTGTGCTGCAAGTAAACAATTTCTCAAGACAAATGCTTACTAAGTACCAGTTTACTCGTACAGATCCGAGCTTCCACGGGCTCCTGTGGGGGCATCGTACCATTGTTTTCTGGCGTGCTACCGCATTAGAATCCATCACGATGCCTAAGTCAGATCTGTATGAGGTGGGGTCGTTTTTCACTGGCAAACTGCCAGTGACAATGCTAGGACGGCCTATCCCATCAGCGTGTTGTGAAAGTTCATGAAAAATCTGAAGTTGTAGATCATTGTACTGTACCCATGACCTCGTACGGCATTTCGCTTGGTTGTCGTTCGTGGTGTCTGCTTTCGGTGTCTCTATTGACGATCTACACTAAATATTTTATGTTGAACCGCTGGAATCAACGCGGCAATGCTCTGCCATTTGAACCACATAGCATTAATAAACGAGATACATTTGGGTCTACCGTCCAACTTGGACATGTCGTGGATCGTAGAGTTTGTCGACAACATCTTACAACCCACGACTGTTGTAAAGCACATCCTGAGGACCGATCTTTCGCTCGATCGCTGGCCACCGGGATCGAGCACCAGAGTCCAGTCGTCATTCCCGAATTCGCTTTGAGCCCCCAAGTCGACGCTCATACAATGGTCGCCTTACAGAATTTGGCTGTCTTTGCTGTTGCCTCCACCCTCGCCGTAGGTGCCGATGCCAGAAAACTCTCCTCTGGTGTTTGCTACGCCCCCTGGCATCACTCGAATGTCAACTGGGACGTACTCGCCGGCGATATGGCACAGGTGTCCCAGCACTTCTCCAGTATCCGCACATACCAAGCACAATTCAACGGTGTGAACGCCATCAGCATCGCAGCAGCTGCCGGTCTTCACATTGCCGTTGGTGTGCAGCTCACAGACCCTCGATGGATTGACTCTGAGATCCAGGCAGTGTGCGACGGCTACGCTAAGAACTCGTGGGCTGTTGAAGCTGTTTACGTTGGTAACGAAGATCTTAAGAACGGGAACTTTGGCACGTACACGGCCGACCAGATCGCAGGCTACATCCGTCGTGTGAAGAGCTGCGTGGGCAACACGCCTGTGGGATCAGCTCAGCGCATCAACGAGTGGCTTGGTGCTGACAGTGCATGGGCGTTGGCTAACGCCTGCGATGTCATTGGTGTCAACATTCACCCGTTCTTCACGCCGGGCTCGCAATCGGCACTGAAGAAGCTGGAGGCTCAGTGGGACCAAATGATATCGAAGTTCGGTGCCGCCAAGGTCCGCCTCACTGAAACGGGATGGCCCTACGCCGGTGAAAGCTATGCAGGCAACGTTCCGTCCAAGGGTGCTATGACGCAGTTCTTCTACGACTACATCTATGGATGGTGCCCCAGCAAGAGTCAGTCGTACTGGTTCATGATGTACGACACGACGGTGAGCTACACGGGTGCGGAGTACGAGAAACACTGGGGTCTCTTCGGAACGGACAAGTCGCAGCACATTAACATGCCATGATCTGAACATGATCATCCGTTCTCACAAGGAAAAAAAAATACAAATGTAGTACAAATACTACGTCTGATGGTGTCCCACCTTTTTCTTTACTTTTGGTATACTGTAGCCCTCGTTCGTGGTTATTCCATGTCAAAACATGCAAGACTCTTGACAAGGGCGCATTCTCAGTACGGTGTCATGGCACCGATCGAAGGGACATTTCCAGCGTAAGATTCACCGGCGGACGGGAAAGCAGTCCCGGCGAGGTGGAGCTTTCCTGAGCCGAATTGGGATACCATTTGGTCCCATTGCGCCTGGAGCTTCTCGATAGAAGGCTGTGAGCCCTGAGTGAAGAACGGGTAGATGGTGACTCCGATGTTGTTGCACACGTTTGCAAGTGTCCACGGCCTGGGGGCACTCAATTATTCATTGATGCGTTGCACTGAGCCGACTGGCGTGTTACCTACACAGGTACGTACGCACACGGTCGACAATTTGGTTGGCCGAGTACGCACCAAACCTGCCATTTTGAAGATCTTCGTTGCCGACGAAGACAGCTTCGACGTTTCTCGTCGCAAACCGCGCGTCAATTTGTTGCGGATCGCCCAGCTGCACAGTGCTGGCAGTGAAAGCAGAGGCAACAGCGAAGGCAGTCAGAGCCAGGGAAGAGACCATGGGTATGTGGTTCCGAGCAAAGGTCATGGTGGTATTGCACAGCACAAGGAGAAAACTGGAATGAGCTTTCAACCTCGAATCGAATGGCATTCGAATCGTCGGGTTGGGTGGGCTCACTGGCACGGATTACACTTGGCTGGTCGCAAGTACATGTATCCTTGTGACAGGCAATCCGAACGTCTAATCGAGTTTGTTTTGTGCAGGTATCGGTTGGATGAACACCCTTGTTTAGATGATCTAATGTCATATTTACAGTTAGATTGCATTTGTTAAGACTCGGATTTATAAGCTCGAATACATAATTGATTGTTAGACGGATTTTATAGGACATTGGTAGGACTTTGACAATGAATGTAGAATAGCCAATCAAAAGACAAGAAAAAGAAAACTAAAAATTTGAGTTAGCTGTCGCTGCTGCACTTGCGGCTTTTCCGATTCAGTGCTACTACAGTCGTCCAGCTGAGCTGGCCTCTTCGCCGCTTCCTGGCCGTGCTGGTGCGAGGGGGTACGTCAACGCTGTCAGCGCATGCACTAAACGTCTTCACAGCATCCTCGACGGTTTGGTGAACGCCGTATACTCCGGTACGCTTTGCTCTATCCTCAACTATACTCATCAGGTAGCGTACGTCGCTAAGACGCTTTTGCAGATTCCGGGTCGGCATGTCACGGCCGTCCAACACTCGGAGGAGGTGGTATGTTTTTGCTGGTGTTACCACATTGCCACAGCACCCACAGCTTTTCAACGGAGCACTCACAGAGCTTGAAGTCAGCCGGAACGCGGCGGAATCGGCCATCCCAAAAGAAGCAAGGAGTAGAAGGCTGGCCTGGAGGGATTTCCGGCACCACAGAAGCATCCCCTGGGGCAACGTTGAGTTTGCTAATGAGTTCAGTGACACC
>NW_008649053.1:238059-238585 GCF_000247585.1 Phytophthora nicotianae INRA-310
AGTGTTTTACATCTTTGCATATGTAGAATAGCGGACGTCCTGTCCTGTTTTATCATGAAAAGGGGACGCTGTGTCCTACAAATTCTGTAGAATGTTTTTTTTTTTAATTGACTGGATCTACTGGTCTTGGAAGTAATAATAGTGGATTATCAAAGCGTACATGTACATGAAACAGTTTTAAATCTCCAGTATGGTTTTCAGCGGATAAGGTAACTCGCCAGCAACCATAATTATTTGGTATCACTTTTTACCTCGCTTTATGAATTTTCAAATCATCTGGTGTTAGACCCTTTATGAATTCTACCTCCAGTTTCTTGCAATACTTCCTTAAGAGCTGTTGTCTCTCCGACAATCCGAGTTGACCCATGTCCCAAGTGCTCATCTTGAATCGATGCGTTTTAGCGAGCAATCGGAGACGCACACGAATGGAGTGAGCTCCCCGCGGGATTCCTTGGCTATTAAGAGCAACCTCGATCATTCCACTGACCTTCTCACCCCAGAGGTCAGCACAACCCCTTTATCGGTC
>NW_008649053.1:253003-266520 GCF_000247585.1 Phytophthora nicotianae INRA-310
CTGTGGCTTGTAGAATATTGCAGGCAACGTTCTCTTGAGCAATAGCAGAGTCAGGATCCAATTGCCGAAACTCGCACCAGATATCGTGATAGGGGTGTCCTCCGCAGCCAGGACGAGGCACCGTTACGGCATCCACTGCTAGATGGCTGCTACTCACGAGGGAGCCGCGAATCTAACTTCAATGCGCTTCGTCGAGGATGTTTGACTTGGGTTTGAACGGAAGTGTAAGTTTGCATTAGTAGCCGTGGTAAATTTCAAATTTACAGGAATAGCTAAGCTTCCATTTGGTATGGGCAAAAAAGGCGTGGCGGGTCACAGCTCATTTTCGAAGTTTATAATGTTTTAGAGTTTTCCTATCCTTTTACGATGTTACATGTTCGCCGGTGGGTGCCTACCAGATAAAGTGTAAATCGCTTCTTGAAAATAATTTAAAAAAAAAAAACTTATATTTACTGAGTAAACGAAGAGTCGCTTCACATTCTCATTCTGCAACTCCATCAATATTATCTTGATTTACGTAAAGAAGACCCTCTTATAGCAACTGGCCTGATACATCGGGAAACCTCTCACACATATCTCAGCACAACTTATATTTAGAGACAAGTTTAGAGAAACTTTAAGTCGATTTTATGGCAATTGCTGTAGACATCGACAAAATGCGCCTTCAATAATGCGTACTTAGTATGAACGCGAGGATGGCAAATTGTCAGCAATGCCAGCGCTATGAAACACTCAACCCATGACGTGGGCCTTGCCTTGCCTTGCATTATAGGGCCGATGTGGATTTTATGCAGACCGAATTGATCTTGCCGTGAGCTATCGCTCGTGTAATCACTGCTATCCTTATTCATACCATCAAATGCCGGTAAGACTCGATAATCGTAGGAAATAATAACGCGTCGAAATGTGAATTTGGTTGATTGACTCTAAAGTCGTAAATAATTTTCCATAGGGCAACACAACATAAATTATAACATAAAAATAAGACCTCAACTAAGATAACATTGGTTGGATACTTATAACAGAGCATCCGGTTATAACGGCCCGAGAGGTAACTAAATCAACGAACAGAGCATCCAGTTAATTTTCGCCTGTACAGAATGAACGCTTGGGCATAAATAATCTATAACTAGTATCTTGTAGTACAACACTCACAATAGCAAGTATCAGTACTAGTAGTTGTAATGAGTGTTAGCAATGACAAATTTAGTTGGCTTCGTTACCTCATGACAAAGTCAAAAGGTTCAATAATTTGCCAAGATATACATGCAGAGCATTGCACGAGTGTTGAAAAGGATTACAAACTGTTGATGATCACCTAGCACATTAACGGACGCTTGGAGTTATGCGGCTTTCTTATTGAGTTACTACAGTAGCTGTGTACATGCACTGTAAAAGCTGCACTCAAATTGTCGAGTCCATGCTATTTGCAAAGAAGAAAAGGATGTAGGTTTGGTCGGGATTTAACGTCGTTCCAAGGTGTCCGCCCCTGTCGTGACGACCTGTCCAACTCATGCAGCCACTTGAGGAATCTGGGATACCGGCTGACCCGGGCAAGCACCATCGCTAACCAGCGTGATGTTGCGCTCTGGGTTGTTGCAGCTGGCAAAACTCAAGTCACACGTGTTCGGGTAGGTAACTCCGTCGGAGCCGCAGACCGGAGGGTCATCTTCCGGGCACACCACGTCGTTGCAGCAATTCGTCTTAGTGCCAGGTGTCTGCGCACACATTAGCTTTCTGGACAAGATCGCCGGAGAATCGGCAGCCGTCGACGAGATCGTGACGGCCAGGAGCGCGAGATAGAAGGCAATCTTCATCTTGGGAGAGTTGGATGGAATGTAGTAGCTTCGAGGAAATTAGAGAATGAAGTACTAGCTGCGGGGTTTCCTTTGTTTTGCTTCATGCTACTTAGCTCGGATTGGTTGCAACGCACGCAAGTGCCAAATACTCGTAATCATGATTCAAGAGCGAGATTGACACATATAATTTACTTGGCATTTGTAAATCATCCATTCTATGCGAATGGGTGAAAGCGACTCGATCGGCGACACGAATCTATGCCTGAGGATTACACCCAGGACCAATCAAGCCCAAATTCCTGACGTGATTTGGGGGGAGGAGGATGTGGTGTGCTCTGCGTCTGCCAGCGAGCTTTGTTTCCAATTTATCGGCCAAAAACCGAAACCATTTTGAGGTGGGCCAGAAGTAGGGGAATGTGACAAGAGTATTGTAGATTCAATCTTAAGTGACAACGAATCTTTGTCAAAGATCAGTTTAACCTGATGGTGACCGAGATTACCGAATGAAGAATTTAATAAAGCAGTGCTCGCCAGTATGAGTATAGCCTCCCTACTTGTCTTGACGAACAAATTCTGCAATGCACTCCGCTTGTGTCAGCAGCAATAAAATATTTCGAAAAGAAGTATTGCAGTGTACTCCCCTCAGCCATGTAGCACAGTATAATGAAATTCAGGCTTCTGCAGAACAAATCAAGACACTGAATTAGCAACCCGCCCGTTAGACAACATTTATCACTGGCAAAATGTGAGCAAGCAGTACATTGTCGGTAGGACCCCCTGACAACGGTCTTCTCGTTGTCTGCAGTTCCTGACATCCCAAATGACCACGGTTTCTATTTGTAGCTCATGAACTCAGCTTCGATGTCTTTGCAGAATCGACCCCACCTTTCTGTATGCATTTTGTAACAAAGCCAGCAACATAATAAGATCTTATCGACTCGAGTACAAACGCTCAGAACGTTGTTTCATTGTCTGGTGTAGAGCAGCTAATACTTCACTATTGTTTCTGTCACGGTTTTCAATTTCTATAGATTGCTCTTGCCAGGGCAAATTACTGTACTGGTCGATCCCACGGAACGTCTTACTGGCATTAATACTGTCGGAGATATTGCTAATGTTGTCAATTAAGTTTGAATGCATCTCTTATTCAACTCTTGTCAAATCCCCGAGAATGAAGTGGCATACATCCAGAATGTTTATGTAAAATCCACCCACCCTTCAGAGGACCGACACAAGCAGTTCACGTAAAAAGCCAGAGAAATGAATGACTATACCAAATTATACTTGACTTTTAGTTAACAGATGATCCTCCCGGTAGTGATATTATCACTGATAGAGTCGATATCTAGCATTCGCTTTCAAGAATCCGGTTCCTGATTAATTGAACCTGCTCATTCAATGGGCGCCATTGAGAAAATAACGGTGGAAAGAAAACAATAGAAACGAATACATTGTGTTGTGCAGGCAGCTGTTTGATACTCAGTGATTATTTAGTACCGGTACTATTATGAGCAAATATTTGAATTCAGATTTGTTGCGGTTTCGACGGCTAACTACACTCAATGCTGCGCCAGCTGCATCCTCGTCTACAGAGAACATCCCCTATGGTGATGTGTCCGCGGTAGTAGCGCAAGTAGTATGGGCAAGTAATATCGACTCTAAAGTCACTTGTTTGATGTGAAAGCCTAAATAGTGGTTCCCTCTACAGTGTACTAATGATTAGTGTCCACAGTAAAGAGAAGATTGAGGTCGCTTTTCAGTGAGAGAACACTCTACCGTGTACTATTGACTAGTATCGATAATAAAGAGAAGATCGAGGGTAATTGACCTTGCTTTGCAGTAATGGCATGGGTAGAACAGTCTACACGTGTTCTCCCATTGCATTTACTGCAAAACACACTGCACGAGTCCACCCATTGTGTTCACTGTAAAACAAGATGAACTGACCTCGATCTTCGCTTTATTATTGGTACTAATGCAAAACATTATTAACATTCTACATTGCATGCGCAATGAAAAATGTCACTTATTTCTTTTGAACTGACAGTCAATTTATTAAGTGTACAATTCTGTCCTTTTACGAAAAATTCTCTACGTGATGTCCTTTCCAAGTTCTTGGCAGTTCTTTTCAATTTGATTATTCCTGATTAACGCGTGAACTAATCTAACGACCGTTTGCGGGCAAGCGCATGTAATCATTGGTAGAAGCAAAGGCAATTGGACACAGCGTAGCTGCTTGAAGCTCACTCTTCAATTTGCTACCCAGCTACGACAACCCATCCAACTCTCCCAAGATGAAGATTGCCTTCTATCTCGCGCTCCTGGCCGTCACGATCTCGTCGACGGCTGCCGATTCTCCGGCGATCTTGTCCAGAAAGCTAATGTGTGCGCAGACACCTGGCACTAAGACGAACTGCTGCAACGACGTGGTGTGCCCGGAAGATGACCCTCCGGTCTGCGGCTCCGACGGAGTTACCTACCCGAACACGTGTGACTTGAGTTTTGCCAGCTGCAACAACCCAGAGCGCAACATCACGCTGGTTAGCGATGGTGCTTGCCCGGGTCAGCCGGTATCCCAGATTCCTCAAGTGGCTGCATGAGCTGGACAGGTCATCACGACAGGGGCGGACACCTTGGAACGACGTCAAACCACGACAAACTACATCCTTCTCTTTCTTGCGACAAACATGGCCTCTGTAGTTTGAGTGCAGCTTTTACAGTGCTTGTACGTACAGTAAACAGCAAGTAACTCAATAAAATAACCGCCTAAATCAAAGTCAGTCAAATTGTTGGAGCTAAGTGATCTGAAAATTAAGAAATAAGCGGGCAAGTATTATCGCAGCTCCAAGAACAGTGTTAGAGGACTGGCCGTTACTGAATCTATAAAGGTGGATAGGAGTATCGTTGCTGTTTCCTCATTTTTTTCATCCAAAACGGGAGCTACATGTAACTTCGGCTCTACTTCAGCACGGGGCCTGTGCAATTCCAAACTTTTATAGCCTAACGTGCGCAAGAGCTGTTCGTCGCGCTAAAAAGATTTGGAAAGAGGCCGCTTGGTCACTTCACTTAAGCCTGTTCGTTCAGGTTCCTCCCTGACTAGAGACGATTCGAAACGCATTTAGCTTGTGAGGTCATTTTTCCATCATATGTGGACTACATGAGGATCATGTGGTCCACACATGTTTCCTCTGGATAGTCAACGATTTCAGGCGCTAAAATTAAAGGCCTGATTAATCCTTAATCACGAGTTAAAGGTGCGGTAAGATTAAGTCGCGACGTAGTTCTTAATGAAAGGTGCTCTAACCAGGGCTGGGTTTGTGAGGGCTTCTGCTTTATTTTCCTGGCAAAAAACGCCATAAGCAAAATGCCCCGCTTTGTAACGTTTACAATTATACAGGCACAAAAAATCAGAAACTGTTATTCGGTGCCTGGAATCACTCCTATTCGAGAGCGCCGGGCATCGGTGGTGCTTCGAGGTACATACATTCAGCTGCAACACGAGCTCTTGGGATGAAAGGAGATACACCGTCTGGAAGCTGTCTTCACCACACTGTTTTGCCTGATAGTGAGACACACCGCATTGAAAGTAGTCTCTTCATCAGCCCATAACGGCGATTTTTTTTTATCTACCCGTATACATAGATCAGAATTTGAGTTATGCTCTTTAACTTGCATATCATTGTTATGTTTTATGTATATTTACGTGTGCTGCAAGCCGCAACAGTGTGATGCAAATCAAATGTGACTGTAAATGAATGAAGCTGGCCACGGGGTTTTGGCTTCAATTTGACATGGAAGCACTTCTTGCCAAAGCTGTGATGTTGCTTCATTTATTGCCACCTTCGCAGACCTCCATGTTTAGCTGGACACGCATTTCCCAGCCCTTCTAGCTCTATCACGAAATGCAGCGACAACAGGTGCAGTTAAAATTCCGTGACGGTAGTACAAGTAACTAATTGGCACACCAGCCGGATAATGGATGCGACTGACTGCTCTATCCGGACAATATAGTTGAATTATATTGCCGATTATGCCGATAAAGCCGCGGCAAAAACCAACCTTGCTCTAACGACAGTCATCACAATCAGGGATTGACCGTTGTACCAACGCTCCTGCTGCCCTACTATCTACTGGGTTCATTTAAATACTGCTCAAAGTACTTGAGTAGTCTGTAGTTAGGGACGAGGTGGAAACTACTTCTCATGCAGTAACCAGTAACTCCGATTGCGAGCGGATATTACTGTCGAGTTCCTGGCAAAGTACTTTCTGCAGCGGAAGGAGAGCACACATTTACTTGGTCTCACGTAGAAGACACGTTCGCAGCAATTTATTTTGTCTTCAAGATGTTTGTGCTCCAACAAGCCAAGCTTCGATACCGAGCTACGACCGGAGCTCGTAATGATTTCCAAAGCGATGTGACAGGCTCGGATGGTTTGTTTGTTACTGGTGTATTTCGTCATGAAATCTAGGTCATTTGTAGGAGCTAGTGATGCCGTACTAGACCAAAGATCTGTCTACCCGTATATCTGTTGCTGTCGTTCTCGACAACGGTACCTGACGTGTATCCATATCTTTAATACAAACTACTGGTGAACTACTATATAACTAATTCTCAGAATACTAAAACCCAGAGTACGTACCTGAATCGCAGACCCTCGGTAAACCTGTAGAAAAAGATACTTAGGCAAGTATCGTAGTTTCACAGTATCTCTGGTCTGATATAGATATTAATATGCGTATAGTTGTCGCGATACGTAATAGAATGCGAAACCATATCTCTGAATGGGTCAATGTTGACCCAGTCGGACAAGAACAGCATTCAAGCAACCTTACGTGTAGCCGATTACTTGATGACTTGAACTTGACCATGCCCGTCACAATGAAGGCGGCATGAAGGCGAAGATACCACGCAGGCCGAACAGGGAACAAATACAGTGTATTGTTCATGCCAGTTAGGTTGGTGTTTTGCTTGATCAAGCTCTAGCTACCAATACTTTTTTTATAGCAACGAAAACTGTAGTAAACAGCTGTTTCTGCTGACAAGGAGTCTGGTAAACCCAATTGGTAGATGGGGAAATCGAGATTTTCAAGGAGAGCTCTTCTGAAGCTATTGCTATCTGCACTTCATTTCAGCTACATTAGCTTATAGTAAAAGAGCCTTTCATAACTGATTGCAAACACAACATATAAACACCGAACGAACGGGCACCTTACTAGCACGTGAAATGGACAATGCTCGAAACTTTTTAAGATATGGAGAAAATGCTGTTGCTGTAAGGAAGCGCCGGTAATATCCAGAGCTTTCCGGGCAACGCATGGCGTTGGTGCTTTAGAAATCTAGATTCTGAATGTGAATATACTATTACCATATTATTTACTACTACGTCAACGTAGTAAGTACTTAAGAAGATAATTAACGACATGTAGAGTCCATCCCTGTTGACAATAGCTTATTACTGATACCCATCTCCACGTTTGATAGTTGTACTGCTTCTGCCACAACGTTACGATACTTCACATTTCTCCTTTAGTTCTTGTTGGCCAAACTTTTGTTGTAAACACCATCGTATGGTTCTTCAGTGGCCAAGTATTTGTACAGATACGCCTTAGGAATCTGCCAATTGAATGCCGGTACCTCGGACACGCATGTTTTGTCAAGACTGGAAAGATCTCCAGAATTCTCCACAAACGAGGCAAGCAACTTCACTCCACAAGTTGTGCCGTCAACGAGAGGAGTAGACGCAATAATCCCGTGTGTAGCGTAGTCAACAGAAATAAGTTCTTTCTTCGTACCTTTCAACACTTCCAACAGGGACACCGCATACTTGTGCGGTGTTTGCGTGTCCAACTTGCCGTTTAATAGTAGAACACTCGCTTTAATTCGGTATTGTTGCGCTCGTGTTCCAGTAGTCGTCGCGATCGTAAATGATAGCGTTTGAATCGTAGTTTTCAATCTGAAATTCGTCACAAGTAGCAGATTTTTCTTTGGAGAAGGCACAGTAGAGTGGGTTTAACTTGTAAATCCCGCCCTCACCCACTTCATAAAATCCACCGTCGGAGATTTTGGTGTCCTCGAATCGTTTTTCTATAATCTGGCTGGATCGCGTTGGTGTTTCCCACATTTCAGAGAAGACGATAAGATAGTACAGCAGCATTGACTTGTACGCGTTGTCTGGGTCCGAGTAGTTGACGTATTCGTTGAGACTCGTGAGAAGGTGATTCAATATTTTGACGTCCTCAGATCCACATTGGTCAAGTCTGTAAATAACGGGAGGGATGAGAGTTCGAAGATTGGGGTCGGCAACTAGCAGCCCCAGAATGCGGCGAAGAGAGAACGACGGAGGCTCGCCGTACAGGATATCGGTTCCAACGTCCGCCGAACTCAAAACTTGAGAACAGGTCGAGTTGGGGTCCTTGTCAAAACTAGTGATGATCTGTTGTAGAGTAGACGACAAATTTCTTGGGCTAAAATGTCGACTGCAGCTGTCATCTTTATCGCACAAATTGAGGAAAACGTCTCCAACCTCCCCGAAATCTGTATCCCACAACGATATATATGGGAACCGATCTCCAGAAGCACCGGAGTTTGTTGCAACGCTGTCGAGAACATATCCTGTCACACTTGAGGGGTCCAAATGAATGAGTCGTTCCACCAAGGCGGTCCCGTAGCTTCCGCCGTAAATAGTAGTGTTCTCACCATTTGTGTACTTGGAGATGAATGCGGCAACGTCTGTAGCAGCACTAGTCATGGAAAAGGAAGATAAATCTCCATACTGCGATTGCAATTCTTTTGCGCACGCAGAAACTTCTGACGAGTTCATCTGGCTACCCGAAGCAGAACGAGCAGCTGCTGTCTCAGAAGCAGCACAAAATAACCGTGTGCTTCGGCCACTGCCTCGATGATCAATCGTGTAAATGTTTGCTTGTCCTTTTAACTGAATATGCAATTCCGTTATCGTTGGTTCCACTAAAAAAAACAGTCCCCTAAGTTAGAAAAAAGAAAAAAAGAAACCCAGACAGTTTTACGTACATCCTGTAGAAGAGTACCCGGGGCCTCCCTGTAGTAGCCACACGTTCGCTGCTGTGGCAGGGTCCTCAGTCGTCGCTGGGAATCGCTTCACGAAAACTTCGATTGTCGGATTCACCCAACCTGGCGTTTGGCAGATACCAGGGTGACATAGTGGCGCGTTGTAGATCACACACTCAGCGTGCTGATCGTTCGGATCGCCGAACGTGAAGTCTGGACACGGTTCCCAATTCAGTTGAGTTTTGTTGACGGAATCGGAGACGATTTGAGTGAACAGCAGAGTAACCGCTGATATGGCCACATGGTGAGGCATCATCCTATTTTCGTGGCAAATGTGTGCGCTTGTCGTCAAAAGGTGGAATGAGGATAGGAGTGCCAACACCGACTGCATGTAGCCAGGGTTGACAATCCTCTCCTATTAGTCAGACTACAACATTGCGTAGTTCAAGCATCAGGAGTTCGTTATCTCCAGCAGTTTAAGTTAGACGGTGTAGACTAATGTTCAAGAAAGTAAGTATTTACATCCGTGTAACCAGCGTTTTTTTTTGTCACCTAGCATCTCGAATAGCTAGACGATGTCAACTACTAGACTGAAAGAGAACATTTTCATTGGGTTAGGAACCAGAACTCTCCTGTTCGTCTTCTGTGATTCAAAAGTTATTTTTTTTTAAAGTATTTGTTTTGCAGCGGTGTATTCTTTTTAATTAATAAACGTGCATTCTCTCCTGCCTAAGCCCACTTCCTGTTGAACTCGCCTTGTTCTGTAATGTAATCAAAATTAAATTTGCGTTTGTTTGATTCAACCACGAAGGGCATTGTGTTTTGTTCCATATCCTAATCTGAACTAATACGAGGTTTGTCCCACGCCGCAATCAAGGCATATGATGAGATGGAGTTCTGCCCAATGGTAACCAGTGTAGCACAATGCATGCAAGGCTTTTACAGATGCGACTTGACGATTGTCCTTAACAGCCTAAGATTATACGTATACCATTTTACTTGAAGCGTGGCTATTCTTCAGCCTATTCTTGCACTGTTAAACCGCAAAACAAATTGAGCTTAATACAAGCACAATTAGGGGTGGTTTTGATTTGGACGAATAAAGAACGTTTAGACCGACCTAAAAATTCAAAACACTTCGGAAGTGACTTTTGGACGTCAAAAAGTGAAGCCAGTGCTGCGAACAAAGCTCACTCCAGATCCTGCTCGTACCACGGCAGCACAAAGCACGGTCGAACAGCCTTAACCGCAAGCTGTCAGCCAAGACGACTTTGAGATGGCGCTAGCCAGAGTCTTTTTTGTGTGCGCGCTACCATTTATTCTTGTGGAGGCAAAGGTGTTCAAGGACTTTATGGCCATGGTGGTACCGTCGTTAAAGCTACCGTCAAGACACTAGCTTAGCAACGTGCTTTTGAAGCGAGTGCGAGGTCAAATTCACCACAGCCACGTGATCAAGCTGATCAATGAATAGGTGTATGTGTCTCTCGTCATGGACGGATGGAGTAATACCAACAGCTCAAGTATTATTAATTTCATGGTTGTTGCTCCAGCAATGCCGGCGGTGTTTTGGTCGCCGTGGTCAACAAAATTAAAGCAACATACGGCAAACTACATGGCGCAAGAAATTGAAAAAGTTATTGAGGACATTGAAAGTCAAACGACAGCAAAGGTGGTTGCTGTTGTAACTGATAACGCGAAAAACATGAGAAGTGCTACACATCGTAAACAATCTCCACGGAACGTGGTCAGTGGTGGATACTCGGCTCATATGCTCAATCAGCTCATGATCTTACTCGATTTGTCCATGATCACCTGGCGCTACTGGATGAATTCAAGCGGCTACAAGAACAGGTCCGGCGAATTGGTGTCGGAGCACGAAATCTGGTGCTACCTGTCTTGACACGCTGGTACTCAGTGTTTAATTGCTTGGTGAATGTGATGGATAATCGGGAGATACTTGAAAAGCTATTTGTGAGTTCGGAGTACGATGAATTTCGAGATAGGTATCGTGGAACAGCGCAACGCAAGAAAAAAACTAGATTACTTGATCGCACTGGTTCGTGACGATAAGTTCTGGGTTAATTTAGCGCTCATTGTGCGTTGCTTGATCCAATTACTAAAGCATTGAAGAACCTGGAAGCAGACAATATATTTGTATCGGAAGTCTATAAATGGTTTCGGTGGCTACGATATCATGCGGCGTTCGGTGTCACCTCACCCGACGAAGAGGTAAATACAGTCGAAGAAGATGAGAATAGTAATCCAAATGCAGAGGGAGGATCGGCCGCACAGAACCTCGAATTGCTTAGTAACACTGCTGAGGCTGAAGCAGATGAAGCTGACATCGAAAGTACAACGCCGGCCGACGAGAGATTGCAGTCGGGGAGTGTTTAAGAGATGCTTAATGCAATTGAAACTACAGAGCTTCAAAGCTTCGCTCGAGAGAAAATTAAGAACCGCTGGAAGTACGTCCACACAAATTCAATGTCCATTGCATTCATGATCGACCCATCGACAAATCTAGATGACTTTGTTGGCAAAGCAATGATGAAGTTGATAGCCAAATACTTCAAATGGCGAAGCGATGTGGTCTAACAACGACGTCCAAGGACGCTAAACGGACTGCAGAAATTCTAACATTCAAAAGTTGGAAGCAGCGCGGTGGTGCATCCTTACGGAATCAATATTCTCAGTCAAGTCCACGTGACTACTGGGGCAGTAAGAGAAGGCAGGACTATCCGCTGCTGACGAGAATTGCTGAATTTGTGTTTGTTATTCTCACTTCGTCGGCAGGCAGCGAAAGAGCCTGGAGTATTTTTGATCACATCCACTCAAAGAGGAGGAACAGACTCTCTTTTCAAAAGTTGAGATGCTTGCTTATATCTACATTAATTACGGCACGATAAAGAAGGATGAAGTGGATCTGGCGCGCCATCAATCGTTCCCAGAGAGTATCAACGACAATTAAATAATAAACTTGTGGTTCATGTTCCATTCAACAACCGTGGACGACAGACAACAGTACTGGCATCCTAGTCATGAACCCACCACCGTTTTCTTCGTGTGCGTCAATAGTAGTTGCACCAGCTCGCCCACGCCCTCAATGTCCAGCGTCATGAACATGTCCTTCTCCAGCACACCGCTCTTCACGTAGTACGACAAAAACTTGGCCTGCGCGTCGTCGAGCGAGATGCCGAACGTCATTTACGTCAGGTCGTTCGTGCCGAACAAGAAGAACTCCGCCACCTCGGCCAGCTTGCCCGCCTGCATCTTTATGATGCCCGGGCGTCCGAAGCCCAGACAGCAGCCACGTAGACCTGTTCGCCTTCTGCAGGCTGGCCAGATGCGTCTACACCGTCGCCTGGTTAACCTTCACTCCCTATTACAGCATCAAGCAGTGCTCTTCAATCGCAGCTTGTCCAGCACGCTACCCTCGTGCGACAGGAGCTTGCGCTCGTTCCTAGCACACGGATCATCTCCGCAAACCCTGTCCATATGCAGCAGCACGATGGACTCGTGATCAAGCTCCGGCGCCGTGGTTTTTTTTTCGTGATCGTTGCTGATGAAGGCCGTGTTTTCCTCACTGGGCGTGGGCGTCTCGTACACCCCTAGCGTGAGCTTCATCTTCACCACGTGACATGCTGACGCCTACAGGCTTCCATTAATCTTGGCGGGGTCCGTGACCATCATGCCGACGAAGCTCATGGTGTCGAGTAGCAGTGCGTTCATGGACTTGGTGTTCGACACAGTGGGAACACCACATCGTTCACGAAGATGTAGCCCCTTTTGGCGCTGAAAACGCTGGCGGACACGGTGGGTAGTAATAGTTCATCGTGTCGTAGTCGGAGACCGTGACGGTTCCCTGTCGTGGCTAGACGGCACCTTGGGGCACGTTATCCAATGCTTCATCCGGGTGGCATGCGGCATTGTGCTCCTGCTCTGAAAAACTACCCAATAGAATATTTTCCTTGGTAGTTTTGGACAGTTTTGCATTCTGCATGGATTTTAGACGTTTTCTAAAAGAGTTTAGAAGTATTCAGAAGTCGTCCCGAAGCACAATACCACTTTATATGGCGGCTGAGAGATCACAAAGCTACGATATAAAAACTACATCCCAATTCTACGCTGCTCAAATTTACGATAGTACGAACCCTGCGGTTTACACTAACCGTGTAAACCTACGGCATCCCCTCAGTTTGCAGCTCAACCGTTCATTCTCCGTTTCGACTTGTGGAGCGCAATTTCGCCGGCGTTTTGAGGAAATCCAACAACATGTTCGTCTTTCTAGGAATGAAGACTACCCGTCTAATCATCATCGCTGCCGTATTCCTTGCTCAAGTGTCCGGCGGGCCAGTTAAAATCCCCGAACATTGTCGCGGAGATTCAGGAAGGACTCTAAAATCGCAGCTGTGTTAACTCGGAGCCTACCATTGAGCGAAAGTAGTGCCATAAATTTTGCTGTTAATAGCTTGAGGGCACTATTCGATCTCTCCCACAACACGAACCAAGCGTCAGTAAACAAGAACTGATCCACTGTCAATCAATTTCTGCTGTTGTAATTGTACAGTAAGCGAAACGACTTTTGCTTGGGGTTCTTGGTGTGGTCTAGTAATTCCCACGGCAACTCTAGCTACTAGTGTAGGTAGGATAAACCCACAACAATACGTCTACCAGAACGGTAAACGATCGTT
>NW_008649053.1:267298-277978 GCF_000247585.1 Phytophthora nicotianae INRA-310
CGCATGACCGAGCGTTCGTGGCTTGAGCAACTTGAATGTAGCCACTTCAGCGATTACTTAGAAATCGCTACACCACATTGGCAACGGCGGATGCTCAACGGTGAAGACTATCAGCTAGAGGACGACAGTGAAGACCAACAGCAGAGAACAGCAGCGAAGGCCCGCAGCTGGAGGACAACATCGGAGATCAACAGAAGGAGACACAGAGACCAAGAGCAGATGACGAAGACCAAGTGACGACCATACCCGCGGTTTGGAGGTGGGCCGGGTATGCGACCCATATCCAGACCTGTGACACTTGAAGGAAGATCGCGAGCCTGAAAGCTCGCTGGAAGTGTCTATGGGTGACCAGCGTGCGGTTCAGAGGCGACGGAGAAGGCTAGTAGCAGTGGATGTATAGGAACTAGGAATAGTCTCAGTTGAAGATTAGCCGTGTAGCCGCGAGGAAGCACGAGCAGAAGGTTACGCAGTCTGGTGTAGCTGCAGCAGATAAAAAAAACCAACAAAGATTCGCTTATAAGCAGTAAGTGAAGGTGGTGTACACTGGGTGTGACTGGAAACGGGTATCAGCAGCCCCGTAGAATTATGACGCTCGCGGTATTAGCAGCCCGCCGAGATATCAGCAGCCCTCTGGAGTGTCCGAATTAGGCATAGATCCTGGTGGAAACCCACTGCTACTTTCAGTCTGTAGATTGCGTGCTCGAAGCCATACATATGTTGGTATTAGGGTGCGTTTCTAGGGCTAAGAATACGTAGCTAAGTAGCCACCGTCCTCTGATCAAGGACAGGCCCATCAGCTGGGTAATGGTGACTGAACTGAGCCGCGTGAAAAAGAGCATTTGCTTACTGTACACAGCAAAAATCTCGTCCCACTTACCTGCTTTAATACTACCTTCACAAAAAAAAAACGCACATTCTTAAAAAAAAGAAATGCGAGAGCTCCGCCTCGTTCCTTTTCCGGGTATAAGATATGCAGAGGTTCGCTGTACGAACCTCTTGCACAAAATTGGCTATTGGCAGTAGTATCACGCTAGTAATATGGGCAAGTAGGAAGGATACTTAAGCAACTTTAGGTGATTGCAACTTCTCGTTGCAATCACCTACTTGATACTACGTATAGTTTAGTATTATCCTATTGTTGTTCCTCATCGGGGACAACTCAGTACTTTTGATTTAAAGCTCATCATTGCTCAAGATCGAACTTTTTTTTGTATCGTCTTCAGACATGGCTGAATATAAAGGTCTTTAAAACTCGCCAATAATTTGTGATTTTGTTATTGGCTAGAAAGTTGTTCGTAAGACCAGCAATTTGCATGAAAAACGCTCAATATGGACCCATAACATGGACATACTAGAGATTTTTGATAGAACAACTCTTTCATTGGGTATTGACTTGGAGGTGCCGTGGCGTATTTTTAGCCGGGTGTTTCACCGTCGTTGTCTGTACGAAAACGAGGTCCGTTACCATTCACTGTTTCCATTTATTCTAAAATTCAGAGTTGCCTTCGGAAGGTGAAGATAGTCATTTGGTGGCGGGGATTGAGATCAGTCCTAAAAAATATCAGTTGTCTGACAAGACGGTAAGGTTCGAGGACGCCAAGATTGTAATTAGTAGTCTAGTGTAAGGCCAGTGTAGTACCTCTCTACTTTGATTTCACTTTACTTTTTCTCTGCGCAGCGAAACCCGCCTCACCAGAATCCTCGAGAGGAGAGTGGGTCAGACTTGTCTATTTAACGTGTTATTGTAAACACTCGAACTGGTCGCCAAATTTACTATTTACCCCCACGCACCTCAAGTTGGACGAATGAGGAATTTCTCTTTCTTTCTCTGAAACAAACAAACGAAATACATCAACATGAAAATTAAAAAAAAATGGCTGATGTTTAGTCCCAGTGCCTCAACTTTAGAAAAAGCAACAGCGCAACAACATCTGGAAATAAAGACAGTTGCATATACTTCTGAGTGGTAGAGGACTAAACATTTTCTTCATTTGTCATCATTGTTTAGGAGCTGGAACTAATCTACAAAAATAAACAACACCAACTGACTCTGTAATGAAAGGGCGGCGCATTTTGGGTATTAGAACAGGGCGACATACAGAATCCCTCTTGTTGCTTCATAAACGTTACCTCTAACACACGTGACTGTACCTTTACATTAAACAATCCCTCAGGAGCACCACACTACGAAGAAAGATATGTAAACTAGTGATACACAACACACAACTTGTGTAGCACAAGTTCACACAACTGGTAGTACAGTGTCGCCAGACACTAACCTAGTAAGAGTGCTACAAAATCGACGAATGCCGTGTGTTACAGGGAAAGCTCTATATTCCCAAACAAATATACTGCTGATTTTTAGAGTTAAGGTAGTCCTCGCAACAACTTTCCAAGCGATTGATATCGGGATAAACAAGGACAGCAGTGAAAACATATCCTATTCCACGGACATATTCGTGTTTTTAACATTACACCAACTAAACGTTAGATGGTTGGGAGTATTATTTATAAAGTTGTATGTCTGTTTGTGCTTGACAGTGAATCAAAAATACCAAGTAAGCTGCTTTGATTATACTTCGAGGTGATTTTAACTGGACATATCATCTTCTAGTTAATATGACTTGTGCTGAATGGACTGTTTGGCCTAATAAAATGTGAGCCTTTTTGCTTGTCGTGTTGGTGAACTAGTCTTCAGACCATTTAAAACTTTAGATCTATCCACGCATATCATTAGGAAATTAATAATTTGCAGGCACAATCCCCATTTGAATCAGTAGTGTGCGTAATATTTGATTAGTGCGTAGTACTAATCACTATCAAGCGCCATTCTTGTAGTCATTCTCGAATTTGCGCACCAGAAATCAACGTCTAATCCAACCGTTTCACAATGAAGGTTCTTCTCTACGGCGCTCTCCTAGCTGTGGCGATCTCGTCGACGTTTGCCGAGTCTTCCCCCGACCTTGACCGAAAGCTTGCTATCTCTTCTGGTAGCCGGTGTGCTGAAATCATTTGTTCGGATGAGTACGATCCCGTCTGCGGCTCTGACGGGTTTACCTACCCGAACAAGTGCAAGTTGGACTTAGCTAGTTGTGCCCTCCCGGAGCTCAATATCAAACACATTCCTTGTCCGACTCCAAGCCCTTCAGTCATGATTGAGTTGTGAACATACCAACGCTACCGCAATGACTCGAATTATCGCGATCAATACTGGCTCGGTTTCAAAAATGAAACCTAAGCAAAAAAAAGAAAAGGTTTACAATATTGCAATAAAATCGATTTTGTTGCTTGAAAACATCTACTGTGTTGATTTCTAGATAACCCTCAACAGAAATCATAACCTAGAAAGCTTCAGTGAAGTGGGACGTCGGGTGAACCTTGGACCACGGAAGGAGTGCTTAATAAAAGCCAATAGCGTTTTCTGTTGACAGGGTTTAAATTAAGATATGCACCAGGACTTGTCACCATTAGTGGATACGGTGTTGGACGTGAATGAATTCAATTTACGAGTGTTTTAGGTGTTGTTGTTCGAGTTAGTGGGGCACATTCTATCACCGTATTCAGCGACGGCGTTGTACTATGATGGTTTGTACAACAAAGATTGGGAACTGCAACTCCCTGCAAATGCCTACTTGTATTGTCAGAAGCAAATTAGAAAGTAACCTAGTCTGTTTACTTTCCCAGCGCTCTCTCCTTCCTCCATGGCAGTCCAGGGAGAATACCTTTTGAACATCAGCTTGTTGTAGCACGAACATGTGCTTGCCGGTGGATATGCCTCAACTATATTGCGGGTTGGAGGAGCTGACGTAGAGATGCAATCCATGCCATCGCCACACATACACTACTACGTAGACCGATTATACTCCATACCGCGTTTGAAACGGTTACATAATCGAATGGCAATAGCTAAGTAAGTACTCTTATATTCCATCGAAGCGCTGGCGTCATCCCTCCTGCTGCACATTTGAATATCTACAGCATCCCTTGTGATGGAAGACTGGTGATTTTTATTCAGGACCCAGTGGAGGTCTTGAATTCGACGATCAACTGTAATTTCGAGCAGGTCGAAGATGCTCAAGCTTGTTTGGAGCTGCTGGAATTCACCCGTCACTCTACGCGGTGGACTAGCAGACACCAAGAATCAGATAGAGCGGCTTGTGCGCTAGCTCTGACTTGATTCTTCAAAGCCTAATTCTCGTGCTGTGCCTTTTCCAAACGCGTCTGTTGCACGACGGAGAAAATCATCCTCTGCGTATCCTGAAACTTGCCTCGGCTGCCGAAGTCGTGCTGTTGCCGAAGTCGTGCCAGCTCCTCCTTTCGGCGTAACCATGACTGACTCTTTTTTTCTTTTGGGACTTAGATGTGCAGTGCTTGGAGTCGGTAGTGGTTTGGCAAGGGTTTGTGCTGGATTTACCTGTTCACTGGCGCTGGGCGTTTGTACTCCCTGGTGCGCAGATTTACACTCGACAGGCGTCAATTGCAAGGTGGCATGCTTGTTCAAGTCCTTGAGAAACATGCCCAATAATTGCCTTGCTTCGCTGTCATGTAGCGTATCCGTCATCCTGTATTCTGCTTCTTTGGTCAGACGCCAATCCAAATGCGTAAATCCGCAGTGCCTTTACCGCATCTCTGCGCCCAAGGCGGTGAGGCCGCGCAGGAAGCGCTTCCCGCACGGCCACTGGCAGGCGAGTGAGGGACACCGTACTGTACGGTACAGTCAATTTGGACCTACCTCGGCACAAAAACGAGCGTTAACGCTATCGCAACTGTAATACGACCACCAGGCGATCAGAACCTTAGAATTTAATAGTTTAAAAGTGTTATGTATGAATGATTAGTAACAAGTGCGAATTTCAGGCACAGACGGCCTTGACTACCCTGCTAGTTTCTGCGCATCGAGGCAGCTGCAATTGCTAGCTCTTGCGTACAGGTTTATTTCATTGAATTGTTACTGGACGACTTCCCAATGCCCTTATTGCAATAGTAGTCAAACGAAGGCTTCTTAAGCTATTAAATTGGTTGGCAATGTGACTGGAAATGAAATTCCTTTCAAACTTGCAACTTTATCCCTACTACGGCACTAACCATTGGACATATCAGTTTCCCAATGAAGCTAACTACAGTACGTTAGACAAACGTAGACAAACGTTGACATATGCACACCATTCGATGTGTTATTAGCGGGTAAATTTAGCTTTTCAAAAGTATGTTTGTAGTAGAAATCATATATTTAATTAATTTTTAATCGTCGATTTAGGTGTGCTAAGAACAATTGAATTTCATAAGAACAAAATGGGCAAAATCCTCGTTTATTTAGATTTTTATGATGATTTCGTTCTTTTGCCCATTAAGGTTGTCTGAAAACATATCATTTCTAAGGCGAAGTGTTTTCTTAGATAAACCTCTGCGGCCAGACAATCCAGTTCGTTCAACTTGATTTTGTTCTGTGGATATTTGTACATCACCTCAGCGGCCTCGCTGCAAGAGTGCAATTTAATACGCACGACGAATGCGTACGATCAGTAAACCACAGTGTAGTAAGGGAGTGGCAACAAAATTAATAAAATACTATCATTTGGTAAACTCAAAATTAGACGGGTAGGGTTTCAATCCAAGAACTACATCCAAATTTTCATCACGTTGACCATTGTTAAGCTGACCTGTGACTAATCTAAAACGCACTCCACATACACCCAGCTCATCAAGGCAACTCAATGTTCAACCAAGGCTTGATGCGTTCGAGAACGCGACGCAGCATCCAACCGTCACCGGGGTGACTGTCCTTGAGGATCCTGCCTTCATGATGCAGACAGGGAAATCCTCATTTGGCTGATCGATAGTTTCATAGAAATCGGCAAGTCCAAAGACATGACCAATTTCATGCGCCACCATCACCACCTGTTCCTCGTTGATGCTTGAAATCATGGCATCCTCGTCGATGCGCTGACCCCAGTCGCCACCAGCACCACCACCTTGGCACAACGTTGGCCACAGAGACATGTCAAACGGCACCCCTTTGCAGGCGCTAGTCTCGGCGTTGGTCGCGAAATCCTTGTGCTTGTAGCATGCTTCCGGACACTGCGGAACCCCATCAGCATCCTTTTCAGTCGAGTAAATTGTGCCAAGAGAATCGTCAGACCAATCGAAAAGAGTGGCACCACGCGTTGCCCACCCACCAATCTTCACTACGAGTGACTTCAGCAGCCAACAGTCGTATCCGACGAGCCATTCGTTCCAAGCTATTGAATTGACGATTCATCATGGCCTCATAGCTGACAATACCTCCTCACTCATAGCAGCGGGTCTCTCCTTTACCGCCCTTGCGGTAAGTTCGCAAAAATCTCATGAGGCTTCTGGCAGCGACAGCGTGGGCTGGAACTGCAGCGTCATTCAAAGTCGTTGCAAACACGTTAACCTGATTATCGCCTGAGACGACCACACAAGCATTGAAGCAGGAAGACGAGTTGCCGTAGTGACGCACAGGCAGAATTAAAAATTGCAATTCAATAAACTATGGGTTTTGAATAAGAACAAATTATTATGGACCGATCCGACTCCAATACAATAAGAAATTGATCCAGTTATTGGCAATAAATAAATGAAAAGAATCCCTGAGTAAATTTCGAAGAAAACAGTTGAACTTTATACACGTGTTGCTGGACTATTATGGTTCCTGCTGCGTGTTGTTTCGCGTCCTCTATAAATCCCTTAGCACACCATATTAGTCGATGCTTATGTGTAGTAAGTTACTTTGACTAACTAGTCCTCGTATCATTTCAATAAAGTTCGTGAACTCAAGTAGCACATTGGTCACACCGCATTTGCCCTACGTTTTGACATTTTGCCGAGGACGGAACATTACTTGTTCAAGGCTGATAGCCATTCAATGCCATGGGCACCCTTACGTCATCGTAAGTACGGTTCTATCGTTTACGGCGGATTATGTCCTGGAACTCAGCATCCGTCTCACAGCAGATTTGATGTGAGTAGCCAAACATTGAGCTGGAAAGGGGCAGATTTACTTCGCCAACAGCTAGACGGAAATTGTTTAAGTTTACATGTATCACTCTACAGTGGCTGGACTGGTTAGTGGGTTAGAAGGGTTAACCTCTAGCAACTGAATCAGGGGGGAGGATGATAATAGTAAACACTGAAGAGCGTTTTCAATACTTTGTTGTGTTTTGAAATGCATTACCCATAGCAAACTAACAAAACTAGCTTCGAGACGCAATCTACGTAAAGTATATTCAATGATACCTACTGCCCCTTGGAAAATGCATGCATGTATAAGTTAACTGGCTAGCAACCAGCTGATCTGTGCTTAGTTCACGCCCGTGATACAATACTCTGCTCTCCTGTCGATGCATCGTTCGTGCGTCGCTCATGGACTTCACTTCGTATTTGTCCGCTTACCAGCCAACGAATCATGGAGACCACGCTTCACCCTCCTGGCTTTCACGAACTAAGTGTCAATGTCATTGGTTGCGTAGTGCAACGGTCTTTGTCTTCTCGCGATCGAAGTGGTGGTGGACGAGTCGCTGGCTACTACTGCAATGATCAGCTACAGACTCGATCAATCCTACCGAATTGTTCAACGACCAAGGAACACACAACTTCGAATGCAGCAAATTTAAGCAACTCTAGACAAGCGCCCGTCGGTCAAGCAACCCGAGTCACGCCAACGAAACATCGAGACACTAAACAGTACAAACTGTCAGGGCGTCGAAAGAGCAAGGTTCAAACAGGCAGCACTACCATGACGGAGCGCCGTCGCGAGTATTACCGGATGAAACAACAACGATATCGGGATCGGCAACGACAATGTGAGGAAGAGCTCGAGAGCTCGACACGACAACTAACAGAAGAAATTAACCAACTCAAGCGGCACCGTGATCAACTGACATTCCAGGCACCTCGCAATCTAACAATTTGGATCGTCGCAACCGAGTATCTTCGCATATTTAGTCGTGGCGTCTTCACTCGTGATGACATCAACCCCAACGATCTTGCGCTTCTGGACGCAACAATGGCGCGCGACGTTTTAGTTGAGCCCACCAGTGGCGAAGACGCTCTGATTAGGAATTGGAGTCTCGTCACGCAATGGTTTCCAGACGTACTCGTTCAGCTCAAGCAGCTGAAACAACTCACAAAGAACTCGCTAATCGCGTCTATCACTGTCAGCTTCACCATTTCAGCTGCCGCGATGCAGGGTGCGTTCCCACACTTGCTCAACGCAAGAGAAGGTAGTCGCTGTGCCCAAATTGCTGAGCGAGTATGGGACCAACATCTCGTTTTGCAAGGTTCAGTTTGCTTCGACTGGGATGACAAGAGCAAACAAGTTATTCGTCTCCACCACCAAGTTGATATGATGTCAGCCATGCTACAGATGCTAGGTAATCTTGAGGATGTCGCTTTAGTGTTCAATGGAGCACACGTTACGCCCGAGTGTGCCGTCTCTTCAGCGTTGATGTCAGCAGTGGCTCATACTTGCTAGATTCGCTCGGAATTCAAAAGTCATCGTAGTCATTTTGATGTTGTTGGTTGTGGCAAATCACTGTTATCTCCATTAAATTTGAGAGAATCTGTCAACCGACGACCCTCGTTGTCTCATTAAGCTACTTCTATTATAAACCTTTTCTTATTAAAATTCACTCCACGCGATCGCATAGCTACTGACTGATACCAGGCCTAATGCAGAGCAAAACCGACAATCTCACGTTGACTGGGTTGTCCTCGTGGCCCCCTTCGCTTTTTAGAATGAATGTAAATGTTTCTTTCGAGATTTTAATTGTGAAAGTGTGGCTGATGGAGAGTTTTGTTTTGCTGAGGTGTGTGATCCACCTTTCTTCAAGGTAGATCACACACGTAGGACAGTAAATGCAGTCGAAGTGATAGGCGCGGCTGAGCGTGCAGTGCAAAATCGGGATGATATGACGGTATCTAAGGGCGATCGAGGTCGTCTACGTCGACAACGACGAGCAAGTAATCGCCTGATCGGATCTGTAATGCAATCAAAAGGAGAGATTGCATGAAACCTAGATATTACAATACTCAATTGGAGTGGAAGCTGCAATAGTCAATTGCAGCACTACCCTACTGAAAGAGCTGCTGTCCTTGCTCATCAGCGTGTGCGTCTCTGCTACAAGTAGTGAATCACAGAACAATCGGTTTATCTTGACGAACATGATCGCTTCGAACCTGACGGGAAACAATCTGGGTCTTATGTCCGTGATGACATACTAGGCAGTGCTGAACAATCTCTGACCCACCACGGATACTCGTTTCAAAGAAGTGCAAGTCCTCATATGTAGTCTACGTACATCATTCTCAATCGTTTGCGTTCTTAGTTCCTGAAAGTGGTTCGTCGTCTCACCCGAAATATCCATAGTAATACGCCAAGGCTTGTCGATTCGCAATAGAGCTCTGAGGTAGTTCGTCGTCTCACACGAAATATCCATAGTAATACGCCAAGGCTTGTCGAATCGCAATAGAGCGAGGTGAACTTGAAGTAGCGTTGAAGTGAAGAACAGTAATTTGCCTCAATAGCGAGGCTCTCCTGGTATACGTTTCTCAATTAAATTGTGTGATATATACGTGGTTCACTACGAAATCATATGAATAGTAATAGAGTACACATTGTATTAAAGGTTATAAAATTATATGACCTGGCTATTGAGGCAAATTTCTGTATTGCAATATTTATTAAATTGTTTGTATTGCATATTTTAAATTACAATGCCCAATTGCATTATCCCCGCGGTTTGCAATACTCAACTGCACGCGAACAGCTAACTGCAATGTAACCTGCAATAGGGCGTAATCCAAGAAATCGATGCAAATTGATTTTTTTTCCCTTGCCTGCCACAAAGTAGCAACGAGAATTCTGCTGGTGCATTTGCTGTTTACCAGGCCGAAACGTGAGTCCCATCATACCATTTTTAACCAAAAATGATTATCAGGCCGGATTGTGCGTCCAACAATCATCAGCAATTGACCACTCGACAGAAGTCACTTTTCATTTAGCATTCTCCTCGCAATAAATAAGAAAATGAACGAACAAGGCGGAGGAAAGCCACTCGCCCCAGCGATCGGGTACGACGATGGCAAAACTCTGATGGCTCGAGGACCATTGGCACTACACGAGCATGTGGCTTCACGCTTGGAGACGTCGTTGGGCAAGGCTCTGCCTCAGATGGAGGTGCGTTTCAAGGACGTATCCATCTCAGCGGACATCGTGGTCAAGGACGCGAGTGACCTGGAGGTTCAGCTACCCACACTGCCGAACGAGATGATGAAGACTCTTCATGGTTTGGTCGCCAAGAAACACACAGTGACCAAGCGTATCTTGAGAGGTGTGAGTGGCGTACTGAAACCAGGAACCATCACGCTTGTTCTGGGTCAGCCTGGGTCGGGCAAGTCGTCGTTGATGAAGCTACTCAGTGGACGCTTCCCGAAGGACAAGAGCGTCTCGGTCGAAGGGGAGGTGACATACAATGGCACGTCGGCGGACGAGTTACACAAGCGACTGCCCCAGTTGGTGTCGTATGTACCACAACGTGACAAACACTACCCCGAACTGACTGTGAAGGAGACGCTGGCGTTCGCCCATGCTGCGTGTGGTGGGGAACTGTCCGAACATGATGCGAGTCACTTGGTGAACGGAACTCCGGACGAGAACGC
>NW_008649053.1:278838-281639 GCF_000247585.1 Phytophthora nicotianae INRA-310
CTGCTCAGATCCCGACGGTGATGGCTGCGCGTGAGGTTTTCTACAAGCAACGAGGTGCCAACTTCTTCCGGACAGCGTCGTACGTGCTATCCAACTCGGTGGTCCAACTACCAGCTATCATCCTGGAGACGGTGGTGTTCAGTGCGATTGTGTACTGGATGTGTGGCTTCTTGAGTTCGTTCTGGAACTTCTTCGTCTTCGTGGTGATACTCTGTCTGATTAACGCGGCACTTGCCGCGTTTTTCTTCTTCCTGGCTTCGGCGTCGCCAAATCTGAATGTGGCCAATCCACTTTCCAGTGTTTCTATCGTGTTTTTTGTGATGTTTGCCGGCTACACGATCACAAAAGACCAAATTCCGGACTACCTCATTTGGATGTACTGGATCAATCCAACCTCTTGGGGTATACGCGCGCTGGGAATCAATCAGTACATCAACTCACACTTTGACAAATGTGTGTACAATGGGTTTGACTACTGTGCTCAGTATGGGATGACGATGGGAGAGTACTCACTCAGTACGTATGAGGTGCCGTCGGACAAATTCTGGCTTTGGTACGGGATGGTCTTCATGGCTGCAACGTACGTGCTCTTCTTGTTCTTGTCGTGTATCGCTCTGGAGTACCATCGCTTCGAGCGTCCAGAAAATGTTGTACTTACAAATGAGACCAAACCAGACGCCGCAGAAGGCTACATCATTGCTAAAACACCGCGACAGTCACAGAAACAGCGTGAATCAGTGATCTCGGTCGACCACGCAAGAGAAAAATACTTTGTACCGGTCACGGTGGCGTTCAAGGACTTGTGGTACACTGTTCCCGACCCGACCAACCCGAAGCAAACCATCGACTTGCTCAAGGGCATCACCGGATACGCTTTACCAGGCACGATTACAGCTCTCATGGGGTCGTCTGGAGCAGGCAAGACGACATTGATGGACGTGATTGCAGGACGAAAGACTGGCGGGCAGATTCGGGGGCAGATCCTGCTGAACAGCCATCCTGCCACAGATCTGGCTATTCGACGCTCCACGGGCTACTGCGAGCAGATGGACATCCACTCGGAGTCTTCTACTATCCGTGAAGCCTTGACATTCAGTGCTTTCTTGCGTCAAGGAGCGGATGTTCCAGACAGTCACAAGTACGATTCGGTGAACGAGTGTTTGGATCTTCTAGATCTAAATCTGATCGCTGACCAGATCATCCGTGGCAGCTCCGTGGAGCAGATGAAGAGACTGACGATCGGTGTGGAACTCGCTGCGCAGCCAAGTGTCTTGTTCTTGGACGAACCGACGAGTGGGTTGGATGCTCGATCGGCCAAGTTGATCATGGACGGTGTACGTAAAGTGGCGGATACTGGACGTACCATCGTGTGTACGATTCACCAGCCATCTTCCGAGGTTTTCAGCGTCTTCGACAGTCTGTTGCTGTTGAAGCGTGGTGGAGAGACGGTCTTTGCTGGTGAACTAGGCGACAACGCACGTGAAATGATCGAGTACTTTGAGTCGAATGATGGCGTGGCAAAGCTCGAGACCGACTACAACCCAGCCACGTGGATGTTGGAAGTGATCGGTGCTGGCGTTGGTAACAGCAACGGAGACAAGACGGACTTCGTGGAGATCTTCAAAGCCAGCGCCCACTTCGAGCGTCTCCAGTCGAGTCTAGACCAAGAAGGTGTGACTCGACCGTCACCGTCTTTGCCTGCACTGGAGTTCAGCGACAAACGCGCAGCATCGGAGCTCACCCAAGCGAAGTTCCTGTTGAAACGCTTCTGTGATCTCTACTGGCGAACGGCTTCGTTCAACTTGACACGGTATGCCATTTCATTGGGACTGGGATTACTCTTCGGCATCTCATACGCTGGAGCAGAGTACAAGTCGTACTCCGGAGTGAATTCCGGACTGGGAATGATATACTTGGCTGTGGGGTTCATCGGTTTGGTGTCTTTCAACGGCTTGATCCCAGTTGTTGCTGAAGAACGCGCCGTGTTCTACCGTGAGCGGGCATCACAGACGTACAATACGTTGTGGTACTTCGTCGGTTTGAGTGTCATGGAGATCCCATTCGTCTTCGCAGCAGTGTTGCTGTTCCTGATGCCGTTCTTTCCCCTCGTGGGCTTCACCGGAGTGGGTGCCTTCTTCACGTGCTGGCTGGTGTTGTCGCTGCATGTACTGCATCAAGCGTACATGGCGGAGCTTCTTGTTTTCTTGCTGCCGAACTTGGAAGTTGCAGAGATCGTGGGCGTCTTGGTGACTCTAATTTCGTACTTGTTTTCGGGTTTCAGTCCTCCGGCTTCGACACTACCGTCGGCGACGGTGTGGCTCTACGATATCACACCCATGACGTACAGCATGGCAGCTTTTTCCACGGTCGTGTTTGGCGCCTGCAACAATGAAGGAAATCTCGGGTGTACAGAAATGACAAATGTGCCACCGTCACTTCCGGACGGGATCACTGTGCAGCAATATCTGGAGAAAAACTTCTTGATGAAGCACAGCGAGGTATGGAGGAATTGCGGGATCCTGGTCGGATTCGTGCTGATCTTCTGTATGTGCACGCTGTTGGCCATGCGCTTCGTCAACTACCAGAAGAGATAGAACTATACTCAGCGCTTTTTTCATCATTCAAATGGGTAATACCCTTTATATTCTGATACCAAAACTTCTAATTTAGTTTTGGTTCACTGCAAAATTGGTTGGTGTGAACTAGACACAATTGTGTTTAGAACTGGTTAAGTACCCACCAAAACAATCGGACTTACTTAAGTAGCTCCTAAAAGAAACGGACATCATCGTCGCCAAGCT
>NW_008649053.1:284644-286556 GCF_000247585.1 Phytophthora nicotianae INRA-310
AGGATGTTAGGTCTCGAGCTCTGAATAGGATCGAGATTGCAGCAGACCGAGACGGCGATTCTGACGCTGATTTTTCGACCGCTTCTCCCGTGTAAGACCGCTGTCTACGCGTACAAGGTCCCGATCGTGTGCTTAGAATGTGCAACTTTGCACCCATTGAGTTTGAACGGCTATGGGAGCTCTCGGAAGATCACGTCTTATCTAAATGGGGCGTGGGAAGAGGCAAGAAGTGCAAGACATCCCCAAAGGACGTGCTTTTCATGATGCTAGCTGCGCTGAAGCATTGTGGAAACTGGGAAACAGTGTCATCAATGTTTGACATGGATGCCTCGGCATTTCAGAAGATGATAAAGAAGTACATCGACATGTACGAACCCTTCTTGTACACGCACCTAGTCAAAGGACATGAGGCACTCTGGAGCATGAAGAAGATAACGGTTATTGGGCACGCCTTTGCGAACTACCCGTGCGCTCGATACGCAACTGACGTCACGTTCCAACATGCCGTTCGCCCCACTGGAAACTTTCACGAGGTGATGAAATACTTCATCACCTCGTGAAAGTTGGAAAACACGGACTGGCAATTAATTGCTCTGCGTTCGAGCCTGGCGCGGTATCTGACATTACCATGTTCAACGGGAACGCTGAATTTCACTGGTCAGCGTTGCGAAGCAACAAGATGAAGGAACTCTCTACGATGACGGCCCTGATGTCGATAATTTCGAAGCATTTTGGGGTGTTCTGGTTGACAACGGGTATCAAGGTCTGGGAGACGAGTATCGAACTATACAACCCAAAAAGAAAGCGAAAGGTAAACTGACGCTTTCCCCAAGTGAGCGAGATGAAAACGATAAGATCACACACGACCGAGTTATCGTCGAGAACTTTTAGATCTTCGATCGTGACTTTGGTGAGAGTGTGTAGAAGGAAGACGTGTTGGGGGTTTATTTCGCATCAGTGGGCCTGGGACAAAGGATCTTACAACCGATTCTTCATGCTTTGTTTGGCTCTGACGAACTACAGTGTACGGTGCGCCCCCTTACGTCGTGAGGAAGGAGAATTTCATTTGCGCCATGATGCTCGGCTTGTAGAGATAGATGAGGAAATTGAAGCAGCGAAAAAAGAAAGCGTGAAGAGTACAGGGACAACCGAAGAGCACGTTTGCAGCTAAGCACCCGAAATGCCCCTCGACGCAGAACACACTCTCACTAAAGTCACGATCAAAGATCTAGCGTCAGCACAAGTCAAGTTGGACCACCGAGCACCACTGTATACGGTAGCCCGTAATTTTCTAGGACTTCGGTGTTTACCACATTTCGATGCATCTGTACTTACGCGTTCGTGTCTATACTGATCAATAAATGCATTTTTTTTGTAATTTATCTAGTGTACATGGATTTCGACGTGTAGATTAGGACTTTGCTGAGTTCAAAGTCATCTCCTTATTGAGTTACTACTCCAACAGGTGATGCAGAAGTTGCTTTCAAATATATAGGCTACTCAGTAGCTGATTTTAGACTCTAATAATAAAACTTGCAATTTATCGTCGATGATCAGCAAAGTATCCCTCGGATCGTCTCGCAATCACCGATGACTCGGCGGTTGAAATGGTGATGTAGTGGTACAAAGATTGAATACGGATGTATGTCGATTAATGCGTTGGATAGGTGTACCTGGTATAAATACTTATCAATATTTAGGGAGTGTTTTGCTGACATGTGTAATATACGGGTATAACGGAGTTACAACTGCGTTATGCAGGTATACAGTATACGTATCTTGTATACCAAATACTCGATGACGACCATTTCGAAGATCCATTGTTTACATCTATTGTTTATCTACCAAACGAGGTGCTCAGAGATTACCAAGAAGGACTGGTTCGTAGAGCAGCTAGAAGAAGTAGTAAAAA
>NW_008649053.1:295717-298420 GCF_000247585.1 Phytophthora nicotianae INRA-310
GAACCTACTCACATGCTGCTGGTGTGGATGCTAGCGATCGTGCGTCCTATGGTGTGGGCGCTGTTCCTTGTGGTGATGGAGTCGATGCTATGGCTGGTGTAGTCCGGAAAGATACTGGAGTCGATGATGAAAGAGATGACCGTCGTGGAGACCTCTCAGTCGACGTGGAAATCAATGTTTCTCGTGGGGAGAGCATTCGGTCCCTCCAATGCAGTGGAAAAGAAGGTGAAAGTGCCGGCAATGCGACAGAATCGGAAGTCCACGAGATTGAGAATGATTTTCGTGGTGGTTGTGGAGATAGGGCCAGCCAAAGGGCCGATAAAGACGATCAACACGATGCGTTTCGTGGAGCTGGAGTGGGACGTGGTTGTGGCGGTTACGATCGTTGCGGTACTGCTTTGGCTGGTGTTGCGGAACCGGTCGGTGTTGACGACAGTGAGGGCGACGCACATGACAGTAGTGTTGCAGTTGGCACTGAAGTCAGTAATACTCGTGGGAATAGCACAGCCGGTTGGACTGGGGGCGTCGCAAGTGTAGATCGCGCAGGAATGCCTGTAGGCATGTCGCGTAAACGAAGTGTAGCTGCAGTGGGAGATGATAACAATTTGGAAGATAATGAACGAGAAGAAAAGACTGATGAAGGCTCACGTTTATTGGGTTTACCAAATAACACTGTGATGTACGTTAACAGTTTGGTTGTGTACTCACCATCACGGGAAAAGTGGCTAATGACTAAGAAGCTGGCTTCAGTCTATAGGCAAGTGGGGGCAGCATACATTATGGGGGCGTGTGTGCCAGCGAGTTATAAATTGTAAAGTTGTTCTCTATAAGGTGCGGTGGCGAGACACAATGTTTAAGAAGCACATGCATTTTGTTTCAAGTGAAGTCCTCCAACCTGGAATTGAAAATTACCGAACACTGACAAGAACAGCGTCGAAACCTAGTTGGTACTCGCTAACTACGGTTCCAGAATGCGAATCTATCCCTCGAGATGCCGTTCTTGAGAATCTAGGACTAGACCAACCCGTTCCGGTCGAATTTGACCCAGACCTCAGTCTACGGACCAGTTTGAAGGAGGTTGAAGCCGTCAAAAACATGAAATTCGATCCGAGGATCAAAATGGAGGCTCCGACTGATTTGTACAGTCACGATGACGACTCGACGACAACCCGCGTGCGCCCTGAGTGTACCTACGTCTTTACGCGCTCAGCCTCCTTTAGCTTCCTAGCCTACATTCCTCTTTAGTTTTGGCGGCAAGTGGTGAACTAAATAAACGCATACGCAGTTGTGAAAGGAGTTCGACTGTTGCCTCCCTTACACTCTCGGAATTGATGAAATTTATTGGAATTATTGTAATTATGAGTATTAACGACAAAGGCGAGTATAATAACTTCTGCCTGAAGATGCAATACTGGCCAATCAGAACTCTTCAGGCCTGGAAAATACTATGGTCTTACGTCGGTTCAAGCTGAAGAAAATGTTTTTGTTTTAGGGCATCAGACAGAGCGATGCCGCAGCAAGAATTCACCAGTCCTTAATCTGCTAAAGATTACCAGTGGGCGCTACATCGAGATGGGACGTAACGTTGCACTTGATGAGTGCAGTGTCGCTTGCAGATCACAATATGGCCGACAGTTCTAAACACTCTTGTGTCTACTTATACGAGCACACATCGAGCCATTCAACTCCAATCATTAAAATATAGTAGCCACAATACATGGTGGCTATTATACTTGATACCATTGGAATACTATTCAGTGCTTAGTATTACTTACTGAATTATAATACAAGTGTAGTAGTAGCTTGGATTATTAAGTACTATTATCTTGTGGGCTGTAAGTAATTTATACTTTTAGGATTTTAAAGTAGCACTCAAGCATGGTGTGGTAGTATGACTCCCAATAGTAAGGTATCTTTGATAAGGGAGTCGTACTACCAAAAGCTAGACATGCAGTGATATACTACGTAGTACTTGAGACTACAAGTATCAAGTTTAAGAAAAAAAACATTCTTTAATTAAGAATTTGAGATCTTCTTCACTTTGTGTACGACAAGGCAAGAAGACACCCAATGCTTTACGTTTATTGAATCATTACTACTTCTCACAATGAATAAACAAAAGCTGGACCTGTACATGTATTTCGTCAGTTCACACGGTGTATCACAAACCGTGTGTGCTGGAATTCTTGCCATTCTGCTGTATGAGCTGGTGATGGTGTAAGGTCCCGTCATCACTCACGACACACTAGGTGCTTAGTCGCGGCGAAGACGACGCTGCTGGTTCGGGTTCGGACACTGCGGGATGCTAAATTTCGGCTTCATGTCCGTGCCGAACAGGCCGAAATGTTTCTCGCACTCGGCACCCGTGTAGCTCACAACAGTGTCGTACATCATGAAAAAGTACGACTGACCCTTGTCGGCGGACCAGCCGTACACATAGTCGTAGAAATACTGCGTGAGAGCACCAACCGATGGAACATTTCCAGCGTAGCTCTCACCCGCGGTCGGCCAGCCAGTCTCCGTGAGGTGGAGCTTGTTGGGGCCGAACTTGGACACCATTTGTTGCCACTGCGCCTGCAGCTTCTCCACTGCAGGCTGCGGGCCCTGAGTGAAGTACGGGTAGATGTTGACACCGATGTTGTCACACGCGTTCGCCAGCTTCCACGCACCATCGGAACTCAGCCACTCGTTGATGCGCTGCAC
>NW_008649053.1:300140-303413 GCF_000247585.1 Phytophthora nicotianae INRA-310
TAGGTTCTGTGGATTTGCTTATTCTGTCTGTGCTATTCTACCGCTCTCCTCGTCCACCCGGTGGACCACCGTGACGCGACGACAAAGTTAACCCACGTCTTGGATGATTGCGTCACTCGGTCCTGCTCGCTTTGCCTATCGTTGAGACTCACCAATGAGTAAGTACCGATAGGATACCGGCACTGTATGATAGTTCAGCTGTATTCTAGTGAGTATTGGTGTGTACTACTGTACACGTAGTATTTTTGTATTTTTAAGTGAACGGCTACGGACAAAAGCAATTCATGTTAAAACTCTGATAATGTGTAGAATGAGAGTTTGTTTATTTTGCTATCTATGAATCTAAGTTAGCTCAAATTCCTACTTTTTCTGATAGTTCAGGAAGCGCATCGCGAGTAGTGTGAATATGCCGAAGATGACGACAAAGAGCAGTAAGAAGCCGCAGTTTCTCCAAATCTCGCTGTGTTTCATCAGGAAATTCGTCTCCAAGTACTCCTTCACAGTGAGGTTCTCGGGAAGTGATGGTGGCACATTTGTCATCCGTGTGCATCCCAGATCTCCGTCACTGCTGCAGTCTCCAAACACGACAGCTGAGAACGCTGCGGTGCTGTACTTCATCGGGGTGATATCATACAACCACACAGTCGCCGATGGCAGTGCAGAAGCTGGTGGACTGAAACCTGAGAACAGGTATCCGAGAAGATTTAGCAGCACACCGACGATCTCCGCCACTTCCAAGTTCGGCAACAGAAAGACGAGAAGTTCAGCCATAAACGCTTGATGCAGCACTTGAAGCACCAACACCAACCACGAAGTAAGAAAAGCTCCGATACCTGAAAACCCCACTGTTGGGAAGAACGGGATCAGGAACAACAGTACTGAGGCGGCAGCGTACGGGATCTCCATGACTCCGAGTCCGAAAAAATACCAAAAGGCATTGTAGGTTTGAGCTGCCCGTTCGCGGTAAAATACAGCGCGTTCTTCGTAAGCTATCGGGATCAATCCGTTGAATGCGATGAGACCGATGAAACTCGTGATCATGTAGATCATTCCCAAACCGGAATTCACTCCGGAATACGTCTCATACTCGGTACGAACGTACGTGATCCCATACGCTATACCCATTCCAAGCGAGATAGCGAACCGTGTCAAGTTGAACGAAGCCGTTCGCCAGTAGAGACCACAGAAGCGTTTCAACAGGAACTTCGCTTGGGTGAGCTCCGATGCTGCGCGTTTGTCGCTGAACTCCAGTGCAGGCAAAGACGGTGACGGTCGAGTCACACCTTCTTGGTCTAGACTCGACTGGAGACGCTCGAAGTGGGCGCTGGCTTTGAAGATCTCCACGAAGTCCGTCTTGTCTCCGTTGCTGTTACCTACGCCAGCACCGATCACTTCCAACATCCACGTGGCTGGGTTGTAGTCGGTCTCGAGCTTTGCCACGCCATCAATCGACTCAAAGTACTCGATCATTTCACGTGCGTTGTCGCCTAATTCACCAGCAAAGACCGTCTCTCCACCACGCTTCAACAGCAACAGACTGTCGAAGACGCTGAAAACCTCGGAAGATGGCTGGTGAATCGTACACACGATGGTGCGTCCAGTATTCGCCACTTTACGTACACCGTCCATGATCAACTTGGCCGATCGAGCATCCAACCCACTCGTCGGTTCGTCCAAGAACAAGACACTTGGCTGCGCAGCGAGTTCCACACCGATCGTCAGTCTCTTCATCTGCTCCACGGAGCTGCCACGGATGATCTGGTCAGCGATCAGATTTAGATCTAGAAGATCCAAACACTCGTTCACCGAATCGTACTTGTGACTGTCCGGAACATCCGCTCCTTGACGCAAGAAAGCACTGAATGTCAAGGCTTCACGGATAGTAGAAGACTCCGAGTGGATGTCCATCTGCTCGCAGTAGCCCGTGGAGCGTCGAATAGCCAGATCTGTGGCAGGATGGCCGTTCAGCAGGATCTGCCCCCGAATCTGCCCGCCAGTCTTTCGTCCTGCAATCACGTCCATCAACGTCGTCTTGCCTGCTCCAGACGACCCCATGAGAGCTGTAATCGTGCCTGGTAAAGCGTATCCGGAGATGCCCTTGAGCAAGTCGATGGTTTGCTTCGGGTTGGTCGGGTCGGGAACAGTGTACCACAAGTCCTTGAACGCCACCGTGACCGGTACAAAGTATTTTTCTCTTGCGTGATCGACCGAGATCACTGATTCACGCTGTTTCTGTGACTGTCGCGGTGTTTTAGCAATGATGTAGCCTTCTGCGGCGTCTGGTTTGGTCTCATTTGTAAGTACAACATTTTCTGGACGCTCGAAGCGATGGTACTCCAGAGCGATACACGACAAGAACAAGAAGAACACGTACGTTGCAGCCATGAAGACCATCCCGTACCAAAGCCAGAATTTGTCCGACGGCACCTCATACGTACTGAGTGAGTACTCTCCCATCGTCATCCCATACTGAGCACAGTAGTCAAACCCATTGTACACACACGTATCAAAACGAGAGTGAGTGTACTGACTCACTGCCAATGCTCGAATGCCCCACGAGATAGGATTTCCCCAGTACAACCAGATCAAATAGTCCGGAATTTGGTCTTTTGTGATTGTGTATCCCGCAAAGACACAAACGTAAAGCACCGCAACACTCGAGATCGGGTTGGCCACGTTCAAATTCGGCGACGCAGATGCCAAAAAGAAGAAAAACGCTGCCAGTGCGAGGTTTGTGAGGCACAAAATCACCAGGAAGATGAAGAAACCCCAGAAACTGCTCACAAAGCCACACATCCAGTAGATAATAGTCCCGAAAATAACGGATTCCAGGATGATCGGCGGAGCCTGGTTGACAAAATTCGACAGCACATACGACGCAGTGCGGAAGAAATTGGCGCCTCGCTGCTTGTAGAAAACCTCTCGTGCAGCCATGACCGTCGGGATCTGGGCAGCCTGGCCAATAGACAAGTTCAGTATCGACTCGAAGAGGATTCCCATGGCCACTTGAAAGTCTGTCAAGTCGAATTGATAGTACACACTTGAGCACAATAACGCGATGGTAGTGTTCATGATCAATCGACCGATTAGAGCAGTGGTTTCTCGCTTCGTGATGGTCAATTGTCGCTTCATAAGTAGCGACGTACTGGCCCAGAAGCTCTGTGAGAACTCTGGATGAGTCACCATATGCGCCTTCATATCCTCAACGAGACTTGGTGCTACAGGGTCTTCCAGGTCACTTAGCGTTTGACCGTAAATTGTCGAGCGTTTGAA
>NW_008649053.1:317442-321847 GCF_000247585.1 Phytophthora nicotianae INRA-310
GCATCATGCAGTAGTGCTGTAGCAGCACGTCCTGTTAACCCTTTCGTTATTCCATACATTTCTATATTAAGCTTCCCATACTGAAATCAAGTCACGAATGGAAAACCGTACATCATGTATGCTTTTAGGTGATCGAATTGAAAAGGTTTTTCGTTGTGAAACGTGTTATATAGCAATTTTATACTAGGTATGTCAGGTTTTCAGCGACCCTTCACAAAACCGTACAAAATGTATTATTCTTTTACGGTCTATTGATTCGCTGAAATGATCAACCGCAACCGTGATTCGATGAAGGCGAATCACAAATATATCGCAAGCAGCAAAAATGTCGATTGCTTAGTGTCAAATTCGCTGTTCCGCACGGTACTGACCCGTGCCAGTAGTCGGTTGTTGCGGCCCATGATTGATCACGAAGACGAACGGTGGTGCATTTGATGCTCAAGCCTGAGCCCCCGGTGTATCGCGGCACTAATTGCCGCAATCTCAACGCAATGCACTGCTGGAGAGGAACTGACGGACTGTATGCAGGAAAATGTTGGGAATCGTTGCTTTCGGAGTCTTCAATCTGGTGAACAAGGAAAACCGGCTGGCTGGAGGAAGGGAGATCTGGCGCAGCTTCACTTTATGCTCATGCTCTACGTGACTAACTCCAACGTCACGTGCGTGGCGTTCTCGTGTGGTGCTGCCCTTACGACGATTGTTCTGCTTGGTATTTTCTACAGCTCGGTATTTTCCACAGCTCGGTATATGCATACATTCCATGATCCCGTGAAGCGTGTTGTGATCTAGTTGGGAACAGTGGCTATATACACGCCGCGTACTTCCTGGCAGCTTGGATCGCGCTAAAATGGAAGTTCAAGTACTCGCCTACGGCACCGTATGGAATCAACGAGTGTTTCCACGTGTGGAGCTTTACGGATTCGTTGATCGCTAGTATCGCTGTGTTCCAGTAGCTGCAGCTCCTGTTAACTTTATCTACTGCACAGGTATGATCATGCATCCCGTACATGGACAAAATTCAGACGTACAACAAAGGCTTCTCCGACATCATGTCTGCTTCATCGAAGTACAGATTCTATCCTAGTGCATTTCTGTTCATTCTGCTGTCGACACTGGAGCGGTCTGTGACTTTTGCGAAGTGCGTGGTCACGTTCAATGTAGTTTTGCGTGGCAGCATTGGCGGCGACACCACTACGTATATGCTCAGCTCTGCATTGGCTTGGGTACGATCATCACTGGATTCTTCAACTTCTCTGTGGTCGTCGGCTGTGTCCGCTGCCTGTGGTCGTTTCAGCACGTTTTGGTGTTGCCAACGACGACTGCCGCTCGACATTGCTGATGCCTGGTATCGGTCTGCTTGGCGACCCGTGTGGTATTCCACGATCCTGGCTGCCCGTCTACATCTTCGAGATCTCAAACAAAATCTGCGTGGTATAGCTATTTTGCTGCTGGGCTTTGGCTATTGGTAGTTCACTTGGGGATGTGGGATATTTTCGTTATAATGAACTGGAATGGATTTGGCATGCGCTTGCTGGCTGCATTGTCATCGCGTTTGTCACCCCATAACATGTATTCATGTTCCTCGTTGGTTTCGTCCTGATTCTCGGATCACATTTGACTACTGGGTTCCTGACCGTCTTCGTTACTACAAGGCTGCTAGTGGTACGCTGACAAAGACCGGATGTTTATGATTGCTATGGCTCTGCAGGTGTCGAGTGCTGCGATCACCATCCTTTATATCGACAAGCTGGAAAACAAGTCGCTTATGTTCGAAACATTTGTTGCTATCGCGATCTGAGCCGCTGGGCGTCAAAGTAAGCCTGTGCGAGCACGAACTGGGCTCGAAGGAAACCGGGGGACTTGTTAACAAGCTTCTCGAGGATGCTCATGCCCTTGGCAACCGCATCTGAGCTGTCATCGGAGCCTTGCTTAGACGTATCCCCTTGCAAGAATTCTGTGGCCACTTTCACAGGAAAAATCGGGTTAAGCAGACTCATCGTATCGTGGGTGGAGACGTCAGGTCCCTCGATAGCCTCCTTAAGCTTGTCCATATGGACCTGCACGGTTTGTTGCAGCAGCTCGACTTGTCTGGGTCTGTCACGGTCTTTCTCCCAGCTGAGTAACGCTTGGAGGAACGCAAAGCTGGCACTGGCTCCCAGGGATTCCTGAATAACACTAAGGAATTCCATTTGTTGAGAAGCGTCTTCAAGTTGTCCAAGCTTGATCTGACAGTAGATCATCCCGTGCAGCGCCATTTCATTGGATTCGTCAAGCTTCAAGGCTTCTTTGTAGGACTCCATGGCTTCTGCGAAGTCTCCAAGTAATGCACGCTGGTAGCCACGCTCGGCACGGAAAGCTCCACTCTCAGGGTTCAGTTGAATGGCGTGCTCTATCAGTCCCAAGCTACACTGCAGGACCTCCGAGTCTCGATCTGATACACGAGCAGTACAGCGCGAGATCTCACAGAAAGCTCTGGGTTGGCTGGTTCGACTCGTTTCAGAGTTTCAAGCAACTCTCGGATACGCTCGGCAGCCTCACGGGCCCGACCGTCACGAGACAAAAGCAGCAGAACCATGATACGCAGCGCCTCAATATCACGAGAATTCTCACTTAATGCTCGCTCCACACTGTCCATACATTGGTCCCAGTTGCCCATTTTGAGCAACACCAAGGCCTTCTCACTCAACGAGTGCTTGAACCATGGGAACTGCACAGTAAGCTCGTCACAGAATTCAAGAGCGCGGGGATACGTCTTCTTTAGGTCAAAATACTTGGTCATACCCAGCACTAACTCACCATCGCGTTATTGAAAGCGTGGTGGGCCATTACGACTGATGCAAAGTCTATTCAATGTCGACTGGAAACTTCTGATTCCTTCCTTCGTGGTCTCGGGGCTTTCTTACTCATAATCCTGTTGATGGATACCTTCACGACGCTAAAGGGACCAAGATCGTGTTGAGTTATATAACCGAACAATGCAGCAAGCACTTGAGATAGCATTGTTTTATGGTGTATATGATGTTGCTGCCGTCTTATAATCTACAATCTGCTTCGCTATTACGACTACTGGCATTTTGAGAATTCGTTTCACCTCGCTTCTTGATAAATGGAGCCTGAGCTTTGTAGATCGACGATCCGCGCTTCAAGTTGCCCGCATGGCTGTAAACACACTGAAGCAAGTAAAATTGATGGAACTTTTGCCAGCAGGTCCAATTAGCTTCTTGACACAAATGCGGCTTTGTTGCGTCCACACAATATGTGCGTTTGCAGAGAGAAACGTGGTGGGTTTCGCAGAAGTCTGTTTTCTGGGTTGGTGATCTGCCCTCGAGGCGACACACCGTGCATTCGCGCATTGACCGACTTCTATTCTTCAACACAACAGAGGATTCTTTCGCAACACACCTGGGTAAGGCAACTGCTGCTGTTGCACTTCCATCCTCGCCGTCGACCCGTTTCTCTTCAGTAACGGTAGCAATATCCGAACCTGCAAACACTAGTCCATCATCCCGCGCTTGCCACTGTTTCCAAGTGCCATCGAACATTTCGCGAATGAGTGCTGCCACAAATCCACGATGTTTGTCGCGGCCACTATCGTTGGGCAATTCGTCTTGCACCATGTTGTGACAAATGTAGGCATTACATCTTGCAATGTCGATCATGGACATAGCGAGTTTTTTGTGCCATTTCTTGAAGGAGTGCCCGTTTGCTATGGAAAATCGACCACGGAGTTGGTCGTGTCGGTCGACCCCTTGCATGGCAGCATTATATTCTCTGACACAGGTTGGTGCTTCAAAGTCCATCCGCTTCTGGCCGATTGTACGCATGACACTACTCGTATCAGAATCGTCTGCGTTTGATACTACATTAACAATAGAGCCATCCATCCAGCTTGCGGCGACAATATGCTTCTCAATACAAACACCCTGCCTCATACTGCCTCTTTCTGTGTCTAGTTTTGGGTCTAGCATGGTGAAGTGTGGGAAATGCTTACTAGACGCTCTCACAGTTCCACAGCCATACAACCCTACAGAGCGTAAGCTCTCCAGCAGGAGACACGAGGTGTAGAAATTGTCGGTATTGACAATTCTTCGCGATCCATTCAACGACTGAGTCACTTCCAGTACATGGCGACGAACATCGGACGACTTCTTGGTCAACTCAGCCAAGCGGTCAATCGCAGATCTCTCCACCACGCCTTCTAAACGATCGTGAAGCTGACTGGAGCAATGCAACTTGAAACTGACTACCAACCAAGAAGTAGAGCAACAGCACATATATAACTTGAAATGATACTTCCCTGTGGGTTTGCGAGGGTTGTAAACAATGACGTGGCGTGCATACTTAGACCGACATGCAATACTTGCTTCATCAACAGCGACATTCCGCCCAACAATAATGTGTCTTA
>NW_008649053.1:322482-324155 GCF_000247585.1 Phytophthora nicotianae INRA-310
TGCTTGTCCTTGGTTCATCCTGACGTACTGACGCACTCCGCGATCGACAACATCTTCAGCTACATTATGTACGTGATCCTTTGTCTGAAATGCAGTATTTGTCCATTGAATTTTAAAAAGTGGCGTTGGTACGGCAACACCTTTGCCATTTTTTCCCTCCACAATCTGATAGCGGGTAATTATACCAACGAGAAAAGCTGCGCCTACGGCTCGGTAGAACTTTGATGGCATCCAAGGTTCTTCTGTCGGTGAAAAGCAAACACTTGCGTTGACGTATTTGTCCGCTGCTAGTCGTGCTCTCCGTATCAGTTCATTTCTTAATGCACGAGCAGCATCCGCTCGTGCAGTTGTTCGCTTCGTTGTTGTCCCAGCACGCTTAGCTTCAGTACTCTTTGTCGTTTTTCTTCTTTTGGAGGAGACTGTGCTGACTTCACGTTGAAGTGTAGCGTTCTTTTTATTTTTCAAGACGGCCGTTTTCTTCGTTGAAGTCGTTTTATTGACGTCCAATGGTGCAGCTTGTACGGACTTGGTATTGTACTTCGACGTTTTTGCCACCTCTCGCGTCGAGTGCACCACTACTTCCAGTGTTGTTGAGCGACTCGTCGCCATTGTTGTAGTATTACGACTAGTGTCAACGCAGCAGTTTTCATGATCGCTGACCTGAACTTTAGTCGCTTGATTGGCTGGTGTTGCTGTTGTATTCAAGTAGCATTTGGCACTGCAATAGCAAGACTCGCCAAAATCTTCAACAATATTTCCATTATCATCGCGGAGGCCCAAAGAGACGCAAATATCATGGGAGCAAAAGTGGTGCATACTCGCACCGCAGCCTGTACACGACCGTTCAGTAGTGCACTCCAAATGGCAAACCGCACACTGGACAGTCGATCTCGTATCCCTACTACTTGAAGGATCCTGCTGGTCCGTATTTACAGTGAAATGACGTGATTCCAGACTCGACAAACGATCTTCTTCATCAACATCACAGGTAACGTGCCTACCACGAGCGCCATCCGAAGGTTTCAAAATATGCAAATTATCATCCGTAGCATTCTTGACCACACTCATGTCAGCATCTTCTACCACACAATTGACCCTAGCCGTTGAAAAACAATTCGTAGTGGCATTGTTTCCATTCGAAGCGACGTAATATTGTACGAGGTTTTCCTCACCAAGAAAAAAGTCCACACCTTCCTCACCATGAGTACTTCCTCCAGGCCGTATGTATCGATAGCGGTTGTCGAGACAGCCTCGTCCTGGGGGTGGTTTCGATGTCCATCCTTCACTATGCAGAGCTCGCCAAATCTCTTTAAACCCCGCCGCGCCCTGTGTCCGCTCTTTACGCACAGTGTTTTAGTAGTCATACACGCCAAATGCGATGTAGATCTTACGTACTATGTTGCATTACGACTGAAGACGACCGTCGACTGCTACGAGCACTATGTTCCATAAGTATTTGGCTCCTAAGCTGATGTAGACCCCGAACGAGAAGAAAAGTTTTGTAAATGACAACTTTGAGATAAAGACACGTCCGATCAGAAAAAAGGCTCAGTGCTTTCAAGCAAATCCTTTTTGTGTGGATCTCGGTACATCTTGTAAGATATCACCGTGAAGCATGTCCTAATCAGCTGTTATCAAAGATACCATCCCGCTCCAGCGGGAAGATGTTGGAC
>NW_008649054.1:0-860 GCF_000247585.1 Phytophthora nicotianae INRA-310
GGGCTACAAGCTATTCGACATGGAAGAACTCGACGTTGACTACCTGGAAGTCACGGGGCCTTGCGTGGTGCTGCCCTACATGAACAAGGGAACTTTTAACCTCGGAACTACTGTTCGGAACCACGGCAACATGCTACTCGTAGCCCAAGGACCTGGATACGTGTACGTAGAGAAGGACTTTAAGAATCCAATCATCGTCCAACTAAGTCTTCACTTTGGGATAACGATGGAACCAAGTGACGATGATCGCGGGTTGCTGAAATGGATGCGTCGACGGCTGTGCGGCTGGGACCTGGCTTCAGCCCTCATCGCGGCTGGTGTCCGCTCTGTGACCTACGTCGACTACGCGATGAAGGGTAAACTGGTAGGGTTTTCTTGGATTGACGAGCTGCTGACAACTTTTCCAGAAACAAGAATTGTCGTGGATGTAGCCACGATGACTAGGCCTTCTATTGAAAATCGCGTTCAACTTGTTCGCTGGCGGCGATCTCGTCCGGAGGGCTGCAAAGGTGTTACCCACGAGCTGTATGGTGCCATGCAAAAACCACCATACTACGGGTCTGTCTCTGCTAAGCGCACTCGTCATGATGTAGTGGACCCTACCATGCTCAAGTGTATGGTGTATTCGAGAGCAGATCACATTTTCAAGTCCACCCTAAAACCTGGACGGTTGGACCAGCCTCGAAAAGTCAAATTTCTGCGACTCGCACAACAATACTTCGGGAAGTTGAAGGCTGCTTTCACTGAGCAGCGAGCTATTATGGGAGACATGCGCACCGAAATTCGCTTCGAAGTTCGGAGTTTTGGTGAAATTCCCATGAAATTTTCACGGCAATTCGCAAAAATCTGGGCTCTCGTGG
>NW_008649054.1:4185-5412 GCF_000247585.1 Phytophthora nicotianae INRA-310
TGGATGACGGTGAGGGCGTCTCGAATTCCGTGTTGGTTCCTCGTGGTGATCGCTCAGAGTGGCCATCACGCGTTTTCCAAGATGTGGTTGATTCGACTCGTGCGAAACGCGAGTTAGCTTCTCTGGTCCGCGCCTTTGGTTGCGAGCGACTCGCAGCTAGGATCTTCAGGACGTCGACGGCGCTTCATCGCGCGGTGAAGGAACTGCGTGAGTTCCAGGGGCAACTCAACGAGTCGGCCCTGAAGAACGTCAAAAGGGTTACCGAGTTAATGATTGAGCTCGACAATGTGCGTTCCGGATTCACAATCTTGAGCAACTTCTGGGATGACCAGTTTCAGTTGGCTCGAAAGCAGCTGGACCACAAGGCCTCGGAGCATGACCGGGATTTCAAGCGCGCAGCTCCGGATCACGAGTGCGAAGCTCGAGCTCTGCAGGCCCAAGTGGATAGTCTTTCGCAAGAAAATGACGACCCCCGCGACTGCATCCGGAGTCTCGAAAACAGGCTCTCGGTGGGGGCCCTAAATGTGGCCCGGACGATGAACTTCTTGAACCGTCATGGCACTCGGGTCGACGGCAACTGACCTCGCCTGAAGGCGCTGTTGGAACACGCCAAGGACTCCAAGCTCCTCCGAGTGGTTGGAAAACTCAGATCCTGGTCAACGCAGTTGATGACTTTGGAGCACAATTTGGACCTTACACCTTTGAAGACGAGGGCAGTCCAGACGACGGCGACTCCAAGGAGGATGACAGGTCTGGAAACCGTGACGGCAGCAAGAACAAGCCTCTGGATCTCTCGCACGATTCGTCAAGCCCGCAGCAGACGCCCAAGAAACCTAAGGCGTCGGGCAAGTCTCGGTCTCGGGGTACGGTTCAGCTTCGCCCCTCTGCGTACGCGCCGAATGATCATGACGCTCTGGATGCCACCAAGCGGCCACTCCGGACCGTCACTCAGGTACGCGAGTCTCTGGAAGGTCTCCCGGTAGTCTGGTACAAGCAACGTTCGGACCTGCAACAGGTCATGCTTTCCGGACTTGACTATCAGGACGCTCTAGATTTGGTCAGCGGGGACAACGAGGTGCACACCAGGATCACATCGCGGGCTTTAACTGAAATGTTGGTCCGGATGATGTACTGGGGCAAGCTCGACCAGACTCCGTGGACCAAGTACGTACCAACGTGGTACTTCAAAAGCGCGGAGGCGCTCATCGAGTCGACGGACGAAATTCC
>NW_008649054.1:9662-10330 GCF_000247585.1 Phytophthora nicotianae INRA-310
GATGCTGCGGTCGCTGGGACTGTCCTTGAGACGGACCTCCTGGGCGCTGAGCCGGGGGCCGCTGAGGCCAACCCACGCGATCCATCACACGATACACCTCGTGAATCAAGTCTTCCCGAGTGAGCGTGTCGTTCGGAGTACAGATCTCGGAAGTGCTGTCACTCGGAGTGCTTGAGTTCGAACTGACACTCGGGTTGTTCACTGCTGGTGCACTCCGGACGCCAGTCTCCCGCTCATCCACTTCGTCGTATCCTGAATCCTCGTCACCCTGGGCAACGTAGGCTCGATCCTGGCGGCGAGGCTTGTAACGGTCCCGGACGACATTGTCTGCTCTGAAATCCCGAGACTGTCGAGCAGGTGGCCCGTCCTTCTGGCGTACTTCTTCCTGCTGCTTCAGCACGAACTCCAGGTCGGACACCCTCCGGAATCTCTGACTTTCGAGTGTCCGCTTCAGCTGGTCATCTGAAAGTTTCTTGATGAACCTCTTGATATGACGTTCTCGATCTGCACTGGACTTCCTAAAATTCAGGTCGGCTCTCTCGGCGGCGAGATTCAGGCGGTACAGGAACGCGAGCGCAGTCTCATCCCTGTACTGGGACATAGTGTAGTAACGCTCGGGCTCGGACATCCTGGACTTCACGTATTCACGCCGGAACAGCCTGGATAAT
>NW_008649054.1:23839-27242 GCF_000247585.1 Phytophthora nicotianae INRA-310
GAACCGTCTAGTAACGCTTCCTATTGGCTGTTTATGGGACGATCGGCTTGATTGGCAGGGAGCAGTGTTTGCACAAGCCCACAACAAGAAGGACAACAGCAGAGCAGAGTTTGGAAGTACAAGCAGGACAGCTTTGGTAACTTTTAACCCCTTGAACGCGACGGTCTGTATCAGACACGTTAAAAAATCCTTATCCTGGACCATACACGATAAGAATTTTTTACTTGATTTTTGTATGGGTATATACAATTTTACGTCAAATAGGGTATGAGGTGTCTGCATGTCTCACCTAACCTGTTCCGTATACATCCATTTTCCCAAAATTAAAATTGAATGGTTTAAGTGTTGTGTATGCCACACTCGATAAAATCCTACGGGTCAATGCTCCAGCGCTACTCCTTTGGGTTCATTCGAGAATTCGCCGGTTTTGATACACATGTCGGGTTTTTCGTGCCCGTTGGGCCGAGCGAAAAAAAAGGAGGGGTGGACGTCAAAGAGGCCAGTAGACCTGTCCGACCATCACACGTATTTGATGCCAGGAAAGACGAGGAAGGACACCCGGGGCGTCGATTTTTTCGTGGGGGAAGAAGATTTAATGCGCTATTTGGACCGTCTCGATATTGGTAAGCAGGTAGAGCTTGTTTTCAGTATATTAAGCAATTCTAACATGACCGCGGCATTCAGAGAAAGCCGCAAAAGCCAAGCAGGCAGCGGTGACTTTGCCTAAAGCTCCGGGGCCCGATGGTGTTACTGCCGGTGGTAGTGATGTCCATGAAACCTCAATGATCGCGATAAATACCTCACTGAATACTTTCACGGAGTATTGACATACAGGTACTGCCAAACTATCTTCTCTGCGCTATGTTTGCTACTACCTCTATTTGCTTTACCTAGGAAGCAAACATTCCACGTGGACTAAGAGATTGAGGCGTGCTTTCTGATAAATAATGCTTCAAGCCTACTGAGGCCGATCGTGGACAAAAATGCCTTCAACAAATACGTCATTCTCACTCGCCGTTGCATCGAGGGCCTCAACAATTCCAAAACCTCATGCTTCGACTTAGCAATGCTGGTTTAGTAAAATTGAAGCAGTTTCGTAACATCGAATTCCAGTATATGTTTTCTTTCTCAAATTCGTGAACCCCTACTTTCTATCACTAAAATGGCCGCTTGTAATACCTACGACCCGTGCACAGCACCACAATGTATTAGATACTACTACAAAATTCAGTATTAGCTAGTGAATGTTTTACCAGGGGCACGAGGTCGATGTTTGGGCTTGCTAGACTATTTTTGGCGGGAATTTTTTAGTATCTTTCGTACAAATGCATCCCCTGTAAATTTGCTGAGTTACGCCCCACCAATCACATCGCCATACTGAAACCTACCGTTATCACATGTACACAAAGCAGGCAACACCACACAGTCTAAACAAACAGCGAGACGGTTGTTACTCCTCTACCGTCGTTTAAAACCCAATGGACGAACGGGTGGACACACGTGAAAGGGGTAATGGCCAAAATACTGTCACGAAGCTCAACTTCCAGCACTCACATACGAGACCTGACCTGCGATGGGGCGAACCGCCTGCTCCACAACCATCTCCAGTGTACACCGGAAACGAAAACAACATGGTCATCAAATGCGTAAAAGACGGAAACCAGCAAGAAAACCGGAAGCTGCCAAACCCATCCCAGGCTTATACCTCATCGCCACAAACATTTCTCACCCGAAGGAATCAATCCAGCACTTCGCTCTTAATCAAAGGGAGCAACGATTCAAAAGAAGGTGGAGATCTGCCAAGCACTCTTATTTTGGGCGGATCCAGGCGGCGGGATGTTGGCGTCACGGCTCCTGAGCTTGATATTTCGTGTAGTGAAAAGATGCGACACAGTCTTGCGTACTCACATTTCCCCTGGCTGGACGATTTTCACCCGTGGATGGTAGGGCACCGCAGGTCTGGGACTTCAACGCTGCTGGTTGATTGCACAGATCTAACCAATGTTCCGGTTCCTCCTGATGTGGGTAGGAGCCAATATCTGATTGATATATTTTCCAGATGCGATACTATCGTGCCCACAAAAAGGATCAATATGATCCCCTTCAACGATCCAGTTCCGATTCACTAGCTAAATCCTGGCAGTCGTTTGTGAAGAGAATTGGGAGCAAACCTGAAAAATGGCTACGAAATCTTCGGGACCACAAAACCCATTTTCTAGAGTGCAGTTTAGATGGCGCTCAGATCAGAATTTACCTCCAATCAATACGCGAGAGTATCCGCTGCTGCTTGAGCCGAGAGCATAAATGCCCAATACGCTACGAAGATTCTCCTAGAGCTTCAGGGGCAACACGGAAAGGGGAAAACGGGCGTATATCGTCCGATTTGTATTTTATGGTGCGACGGTTTGAGCACCGCTGGAAAGAGCACGTCACAGAATGCAAGGGTGCCGCAGATCTGGCAAAGTTGGCTGAAGATAGCGCAGAGATATATCTCGCTCAGGTGGACCAAGTTTGGATCCAGGAACAACTACAAAGTACGGCTTCAGAAATCACAAAGCTTCATTTCATGAATTTGAGCTTAAAAATGATTTGAGAGCTATTCGTGAGCGGGAGAGCGATCTAAAGGCAACATTTGAAATTTTAAATCACGATGTAGCCGAGATGACCCAAGTTCTTCGCGGTTCAGGTATTCCGCGACGTCGCCGTTTTGAGTAGAACTTCTAGGAGTGTTTACTTTAGATATTAGATTTGATATTCTTGGTTAACTAATCCCACAGTACACACAACGCTGGCGGACACTTGTCACCTTGGCCCGGACACTCGTCACGCTTGGCAACGGACACGCACTACTTGCACGTTACTCTGTTCCAGCATATTCGGCGCTTTCGGGCGGGATAGATTTATTCTTTATTATGCACGACGGAATCTTCTTATAAATGCCGAATGCTGTATCAAGGTCTAGTATTGTACCAAAACCGAATGTTGTACCAAAACTGAATCAGTTTTGTGTAGTAATTCGGTGTCCTTACAGGACAACTATTAGGCTAAAACATCGGTAGAGTTGAGCTCTTACTCGTTTTCGAAGAACACTACTGGTCTCACTGGACCTTTAAATTTGTCGCTCGTGCCACACCTAACCATGCGGAACTATTTTAACCAATGATGTTGTGGTATTCATGTCACTACAGGTCTATTAGGACCCATAAAAGCGATAGAAGTGAACGGTACTGAAAGAGTTAACTCTAACTGATCATATCTTGTATTTGAACTTTTGTTTTTGACCAATCGTATTAAGTGGCGAATGTTTTTGTGGACAACCGTTAACTATGGAGGATAGTAGTCAGTGATGGCGAATTTTTCCGTGGTCACCTGTACATGTATTAGGAGTATGAGTGGTTAATAT
>NW_008649054.1:27342-83199 GCF_000247585.1 Phytophthora nicotianae INRA-310
AGCACTTCCTCTTTTGCTCCCAGCTCCAAACGACTTCCTATTTTAAGTATTAAGCATCTAGTAATAGTATACTCTTGAAATGGTCGTTTGAAGATAAAGATGGCCTGCTATCTTTATCTTAGCCAGGTCCATGTTTCGAAAGCATGGACTCAGTGGAAAACACGACTATTTTACTGAAGACTCTACAACAGTGTTGTGCTAAATGAAAATTCATTATGGCTCTCTTTTTTTCTTGTAGAAAGCTACGTAAAGCGGAAAATCAACTCCAGGGCATTATCGCTACGACCAGCGATTGATGAGACGTCGCTCAAAGTGACTTAATGCTGCAAACATTTGAGAAGAGTTGCGAAGGCCTCGTCCACCTGCGTCTCATACTTGGCCAGAAAAGATGGGACGTCTGCCGCATCGACGCGATCGGAGCTTCGGATAAACTCCTTTGGAAGGCTGATGCCGACGTGCGCTACCACGTTTATGTGGAAGCCGCCGCTCAAAACCACTCGAAGTTGCTCGGCGCACTTGCTGCCGCCGTGTCCACCGTACGTCACCAGCACGACTGGTTTATTCTTCCACTCGCTGTATAAGTGGTCAAGGAGGTTCTTGAGCTGGCCGGGGTATCCCCAATTGTACTGTGGTGTGAGGATCACGAAGGCGGGCGTGGTAATCACAGCCTGGCTCCAGGCCTGGACTGCTGGGTCTGAATACTCCTGCGGCGACTTAATTGTAGCGGCGATCACGGGGTCGGTGACGGGTCCGATAGGCAGAGGCAGCACAATCAGCTCCGAGGCAAGGGCCAACTTTGCGGTGAAATTAGCGACGCTGTCAAACCTTGAGATCAGCCAAAAGGCCAGGCCGTCGCCATTGTTGCTGGTGCGGGCGCTTCCGACGATCAGTGCAGCAGGGGGGGAGGCAGCAGGGGTCTTTCATTGTGCGTTTCAGTCCAAACCTCGACTTGAGAAACGAAAAGTAATGATTGCATATTCCCAAGGAGCTACGTCCGCCGTCGATGGCATTACTCTGTAGGACCGTCTCAGTTGCAGGAGTAAGCAACCGAAAAGCGAAGCATGATTGTTCTGCACGGCAACAGGCTGAAGAAGTCACCAGTCAAACACAATGAAACGTCCCAACTGTTGATTATAGCTATTCACGCGCCTTAGTTAGCTACATAGAGAGACGGAAGTTGCAGGATATTGATCATACACGGATACTTAGTACAGTACGAGTGCTTTTTAAGACTACACCGCTGCGTAGGTAGCGCTGCTGCTCCCGGTCTTCTGTCTCTGGGCGCGGGCCACTTGTCTTGAGCGTCAACGTTGGAATTTTAGGCGTCTACAGCAAGGGGCTGTACTCGAGACGGCTGCGGCGTGCTTGCCAAGACTTCGCCGCGACGACGTTGACGACCACGACGACGGCGACAAGCGCGGCAAGCATCACGGGGTTCATACTCTGTGCGACGTCCTTGGCGGCGGCGTACGGGGCGAGGATCACGTCGGTGAGGGCCATCTTGACTTGTGCTTTTTAATGCGAATATCGAATAGTGATCTTCCCCTTTCCGTTTCCTCTTGTGCCCGCAACTGCGTGGGTCGAGATTTCTCAGATTTACCCATGCGTCTGATTTCAAATTCGGTGGTCAATGTACATTTCATCCCACAGACCACATAAAACAATGCCACCGATTTGAATGATGTGGTAGACATCAAAGGTTAGATCCTCATCAAGCGACATTTTTAGTTATCAAGGGCAACTCCATCGCTGCCCAAGGTCTACATGTAGCTTATCAAAACTATCGCATCCTTCTCTCAAGACTAAAGGAGGCGCGTGTAGTGGCGACGCGCATGGCGCTGCGCCCACGAACGTGCAGCCACCACATTCACAACTAAGACGCTCGCACCAACGAACGCATAGAATAGCCCGTGCGACTCGGTCGACGCTGAGGCCGCCTGCTGTACGCTCGACAGCGAGGTGGTCATTAGGTTTGCCACGCTGGCCGGCTCAGTCGCAACGAACGCGTAGTCCGGGTCGTCCGACAGCGCCGACTCGGCTGACTCGATGGAGTAGTAGATCGGGTACTTGGCTGGCACGGTCACTGGCTCGTATATCACAACCTTGTTCACCACAGCGGGGTATACGATGGAGCTAGCCTCTCGCCAGAACCACCAGCCCTTGATCTTGACGTCTGTGGGTGGTTCGTTCACGTAGCCTACCTTGCCCCACACCGAAGTGGACACCGTCAGCTTGTCAGTCACCTGAACAAGTAGCTCGCCGTCGCCCCACACGTCCACATTAGACTTGCGCGCTACAATCGAGCCGGCAAGCAGCTGGCCAGGGCCCGACAATGTTAGCGTCTCCTTATCCACAGAACCCGCCGTGGCGAAGCTGGCAACACCCGACCCGTACACTGAAGCCTCGAGTTTCTGCGCGGACAGGTCACTCGTGTCCACGACAATATCACCCGAGCCAGAAAGTGTGGTTTTCACGGCGCCAACTGCGAGAGAGTCAGTGACGAGTGCCACTGCGCCACTGCCGGCGACTTCCACGTTCAAGTTGCCCTCGAGGTTCACAGAGGGAATCTGAAATTGTGCCAGCCCGCTGCCCGTCACTTCCACCTCCAACGAGCCCAGCGTGGCGTTTGAGTCAGACTTTAGGTACAAGTTGCCGTCGCCCACGCACGCGAACTTGACGTCCGCTTCAGCGTCGTCGAGTGTGACCACATCATCGTTCAGCACGACGTCGCCCGACAAGGTCGTAGTTACACGGCGCAGCAGATTCTTTTTAAAAAGATAAATTTGGGTCAGCACGTATCCCTCGCCGTAAGCGTCCTCGTTCTTCAAGTGAAGTTTGAGTCCATCGTTGCGACGCGGGTGTAGGGGCGTAGCTTCAATCATGTTCAACAGGTCCGTCGAGTTGCCTGTGACCACGATCTTGGCCACGACAATCTCCTCGCCCTCCTCCTTGTCATCGTCCTCATGACGGTGGCGGTGTTTGCGCAGCATCATGGTCGGGATCTCGATCGTCTCGCCCACCAGGCTGCTGTCGTTCCAGTCAGAGCCTGAGCCGGCAGTCGAGCCCGCGGGTACCGCACCGGGAACAACTCCGGGCACGACACCTGGGACCACACCAGGAACAACACCAGGGGTGACGCCCGGGACAACCCCCGGGGTTTCAGTAACGGGTGCTTCCGTTGATTCTGTCGCTGGAGTCTCCGTCGCCGGGGACTCCGTCACCGGAAGCAGGGACTGATCCAGCTCCACGAAGACGCGGCCAGGTACGGCCAAGTACAGTTGCTCCAGCTGTGCCAAACTGGAGACGGTCCAAGAGCGCTGCAACGGCTGATGTTCTCCCACGATATCCACGGGCGGCGCCACTTCCGACACATCGATCGTCCACGCGTGGGAGCCCTCGATAGCCAGCGCCATCGCTGCCACGCACGTCGTGAGTCTCATCCGAATTGTTGATCTGCGGTTTCTTCAGCAATCTCCAAAATGATTTCTGGGCACGGAAGATTCTGAGTTTTGGTCCCACCAGGCTGGATGCGACAAGCCAATCCATTTAACCTGTCACAAATGGTTACCTTTCCTAAAGCGTACAATCGATTTAGCAAACCTTTCTGCTGCCTAACGAGGTTCTATTTTATATTTTATAGCATCGTATATTGTAGAACATTCACTCCTGTTAGTGAAGCTGAAATCGGATTGGTCAGAAATCAAATCAGAGCTTGGACCAAGCCTTGGTTGGATGCGGCAACTCGCTTCGATTATTTTTTCTTTGCAAACATGTTCAATACACTTCATGTATTAAAACCTTAGTTCATCACACAAAAAAAATTGTTGTCCTCAAAGCCAAGTCATGGATATTCTGCAGTGCCGACTACTTCGAAGTATCTGCTGAATATCCGCCACGACTTGGCAAAGCCGGGTATCCAAATACTCGGAGATCCAGTACCAACTGCTAAAGCTTGCCGGCTCTTAAAAAACACAGTTGTGATCTATGAACAAGCTCTGTCTCCCGTTCCCTTGCTTAACTATTGCATTGTGTGAGAGTGAGTTAACTTGGAGCTTTATATTGTAAGACCAGGTTATAGGAAATCTCGAACTGCTTTTGCAACACGGCCGATGCGTCTAGAGCAATGCATGCACTGAAGCCATTTGCATGTGGTAGGCAACGTGTTAGGCACGTCCGTTTGCAGACGTAAAATTTCCTGTGGCACTTCCGTTTGCAGACGTAAAATTTCCTGTTTGGGTCCGGTTTGGGCCACGCACGGTGTCAGTAGATAGATCTATGAATTGTTAAGATGAAGGTACTGGTCCAAAGCTGTTCTGTTCTAGATCAAACACGCTTGTTATCATCAGTTGCAATGCAACTTGAATCGGGTTGGTACTGAGACATAATTGCGTGCATCTTGATACCTACTCGCGAGGCGACGCCGATCGCTATCAAATTGGTCAGCAGTGCTGAAAAAATCAGCGATATATCGAGCGATAAATCGCGGTCAAAAGCTTATTCCCCGTACTTTTCTGCCTTTCGAGGGAGGGAAAATGAGAAGAGAGCGTTGCAAGTTGTTGGCGGTTGCCACACAGTCTCGCCTCCGTTCGCAATTGAAGACGTCGATCATGTCAATACCGAGACAGTCCCGAGAACGCTCGAGCTAACAGGCAATACTGCAGGCCCGCAACAGTTCAATCGAATTGCGAGAGCAGCATTATCGGTTCAATACTCTGAACACGTCAAACATCATTTCACAGCGATGAGGCGTAGGCGATGCAAAGGAAGCGAGGGGGATGGGCCAAAGAGTCACTTGGTGGAAATCTTGGGGCGTCGGGCAAAACGGCGAGCGCCGTTGTCCTTGAACCACACGCGGCGCAGTTAGCGTCCAGCGGCATCACTGGACTCTTCTCCGCCTTCTTAGTCTGATAGCGAGCAATGCCCACAAAAGTGTACCGCCGCCGCCGCCGCAGGTCTCCCACCACGACACTTTGGTGGCGACACAGTCGATATGCGAAGCGAGAGTGACAGGTCATACGTTTCTGAAAGGGTACTTCAATAGATAAAGGATGATTCTGGCAAAATTGATTGTACCTATTATGCAAGGTATATCGTACGTCAGCGGCTTTCTACTGAGGGGAAAGGGGAGGCCGTAGTAGTGAAAAGGGGGAGAACGACCGCTGGCAAAAGGCAATATTCGCCGACGCAAGCACGCGCTCTGCCTAAGGCTCCGCGGCTCCACATAGCGCTTCCTCTCTTCACGCACACATCCATCCGGTCTAAGTAATACGATGGCGGATACGGCAACTGACAACCAGCCGGAACCAGCGCCGCCCACGGACTCGGCCAGCGCCGACAATTTCGGTGATCTACTGGCGCAGCTACTGCAGTCACTGCCCGCTGAGGCGTCGCGGCTCTTTCTCATGGCACTCAGTGGACTCTCTCCGAGCGAGAGCGCTGAGCTCTGTCGCTATGTCGATCGCCTGCGCGATGAGAAGCAGTTTCGCGTGATTAAGGCCATGGCCGAGTCCACCGTCGAGGGCAAAAAGAAATTCATCCTAAACCTGCGTAAGAAGTTTCTCGTGCAGCAGGCCAAGCTGGCCGAAGTGCAGGTGCAGGAGGAGCAGAACATGGAATCCCATCTCAAGCGCAAGCAGGCACTTAACGGTGCGTTCGCTGTTCTTTCCATGTTTTATATTCTTTGTGACAATGGATTGGTTTTATGGTGTATCTGCTGCAGCTGCCAGCCGCGTCAAAATGCTGAATGGTGGCGCCAATAAATTCCATTCGTTTAATGCGGTGGTTGGCCCCGATGGGTACGTTTAACTCGCACAATGCAGCATTAGTCGGCTTCAATGCTAATTCGTAACCCTCTCTTTTTTTTCATTACAGCAAGGAAAATGATGGCCAAAAACTGACGGCACAGCTCTTAGCCGGTATGCCTAACGCGGATGGTGTCGTCGTTGGCCGCTCGCTGTCTTCGTCGTCTGTAGTGATCTCCAAGGAAGATATCTCACAAGTAGGACGTCTACTCAGCAACTCGCACATTGGCGACTCGGAGATGAATCTGCGCGAATTGGAAATTAATAAGAAGGGGTTCATCCCGGGCGATAAGAGCGCATCGACTTCTACACAGAACGACGACATTTCGATGTCCAAGCGCGACCGGCCTCAAAGCAGCCGAGCGCTTGTTGAAGGCGAACAGAAGCCCACACAGCGCGCACGTCCCGACGTAGACACGCCTGTTACTGTCAACAGCGAGAACGCTGAGAACTCCAACGGAAACACTGAGCCCGTGGAAGACCCCGAAGCTCCAACCACCAAGCGCTGGACTAAGAGCCAGGATGCGGCACTGCGTGAAAGTGTGCGTATCCATGGTGAAAAGAACTGGAAAGCTATTGCTGAACTGGTACCTGGTCGTAACCACGCCCAGTGTTTGCAGCGTTGGCGCAAGGTTCTGAAGCCTGGCTTAGTGAAGGGTCATTGGTCATTTGAAGAGGATCAAGTGCTGGAGTATCTGGTCACCCAGGGCTGTAACAACTGGGGGCAGATTGCTGAGCGTATTCCTGGACGTACGCCCAAGCAGTGCCGAGAACGATGGAAGAATCATTTGGATCCGGCCATTAATAAGGGCCCCTACACCGAAGAGGAAGATTCCGTGATCCTGACTGCACAGGCACGGCTCGGCAACAAGTGGTCGCAGATTGCACAGCTTCTGAAGGGACGCACAGAGGACTCTGTGAAGATTCGCTGGAAGTCGCTGAAGCAGAACCCGAGCAAAGCTGCAGCATCCCACGCCCAGCACAAGAAGAATCAGCAGCAAGCTCAGGCTGCTGCGGCACAGCAGGCGGCAATGGGTTACAACAACTCGGCACTGATGCGGCAGCGTCAGATGCAACTTTTACAACAACAACAGCACCTCCAGGCGCACAATGCCGAAGCGGTGCAGCAGCTCGACCAGCAGCAACAGATGCAGCAGATGCGTCTTCACGAAAAGATAATGCAGCAGCAGATGCAACAGGGCCAGCACATTAGCCATGTTGCCATGCTTACAGAAGATCCCAAGGCAGAACCATACCAGCAAAACCGTGCTATGCTCATGGGCCACTCGCCTGCTGGTGATCCGAATTTGTACGCTGCTGCTGTGTATGCCCAGCAGGCTTATGTCGCTCCGCAACAATATGAGGGCCAGGATTACGTCGCCAACAATGGCTATGACCCACGGTATTACGAACGACAGACGTCCACTGGCGTCTCTAACCAAGGTGCATCTCCTGCACACCAGACCGACCACCAGCAGCAACAGAATGGCGGTGAGACTTGGCTCCAGCCTTCAGCACCCTCCGCAAACAGTGAGATCGACCAAGACGGGATGCCTCGGATAGCTGATAACCAGCAACAACAAGCTCAGCAGTCTCAGCAGCCTGGCGCCAACGGTCAGGGCATGTGGGACCCGTACCCACGACAGGATGCGGCGCAACTGAGCCCGTTGAGCCTGCAGGTGAGTGAATTTCTTTTCTAAGAAGGCCGCACGCCGCGTTGGCGTCTACTGCTGGCGGATGAAGCGAGCAGGGCAGGCTCGTCCTTACGAGGACACTTTGAGCTTGAAAATGGTTGCTGACGGCCGATCGCGTGCATTTGCAGGCGTTGTTGCAAGATCCTGCACGAGCTGGCACATTGGATTCAAGTTTTTACCAGACGGTGGAGCAGCAGCCGGCGGAAGCCGTGACGTACGAAATGGGTGCCTCGAACTTCGGCGGCACTCCGAACATGGCGTTTCCGCACACGCATGCACTGTAGTACAGGAGTAGCGAGGGAGATGCTACTACTACTAAATCTCCGCGTAGGTATGTATAAAGGAAATATAAAGGAAGTGTCGTTTGCGGGGTTACCATGTTTGAGACCATCATCAGACCGATGGTCAATGTGGTTTTATGGCTGCATAAGTGTCAGCTCACATTGCGCCAGTTGAAAATGTAGCCATATTTCACACCCCCAGCTGGAAGATCAGGGATAGGGTTTCTTTATTTTGGCCAATACGAAATCACATGTCGCACACAGACGAGATTGAAATAGCCACGTATCCGGACAATGCTTTTATGTGGGAGAAATCTTTATAAATATTGAGATATAGTTCGTGTAGCCATCAACTAACCGGACAGAATCAATTTGTGCAAGACCCTCGTCATATCAAGCACACCGCCAAGAAGAGAAGCCCTCGTCCTCCCTATTGCATTCTCCCTACCGCTCTCCATGGCAGACGCGCAGACGCTGGACCTGTTCGACGGCTTGCCGCTCGACTACAACTTCCTCGAGGGTGGCGGTGACGCGTCTACGGACGGCTCCATGAACGCTGGAGGCAGCAACAGCGCCCCCACTGGAGCACCCCCTGCCGTTGGCTTTGTGCCGCCGGACGACCAAATGCTGCTGGATAGCGACGTGCCCGGCTCATCGCCTACCAACATGATGGCGCCCAAGTCCGAGGGCGAGGACCTGCTTACGCCGCTCAGCTTCTCTTTTAACCCGAACGGATCGACGGCCGTGGGGCAAAACTACCGCGTGGCGCCGCAGCACAAGCACAAGCGAGTGCGGTCCAACCCAGACGTGCTACAGGGCTTCGGCATGGCCAACATGGCGCCCAGCGTCATTACGCCTCCCGTCATGGGGGCCAACGGCATGGGATTCCCTCAGCAACACAACATGATGCCTATTAATCCGGTCCAGGTGGAGCCTCCTGTCAATCCTATACAGTTTAGAGGCACGGCGACACCGCAGGGAGAGTCATTCCAAGAGATGGATGAGTTCCTGAAGGAACTGTCGTGGTCGGAGCTCAACCCCGAACAGCAGCAGCAGCAGCAGCAACAGCAGATGCCAGTGGTGAACGCGGCGACGGATGGTAGTGGTGTCCCCAGTAATGGGGCGTCGCCTGTGGCCTACCACACCCAACGCATTCAGGAAGGAGTGAACGAGCTCAAGATGAAGCGTAAACGCCCAGTGAATCACCACTCAAGGCATCACTCGAATCCTGTCGACTTGCTATACAACTTGGACCAGTTTCGTGTGTTAGCGCAGCAGAACAAGGAGCAGCAGCAAGTTCCCATGCAAGTACAACAACAGCAACAGCAGCAACAGAACATGAACCCGAATCAAGGATACCCGAATCCGTTCGCCAGTTTCCAGGACCCCACGAACTTCCCTGCGCCGCCACAGCCCAACATGCAGCAGTTTCAATTCCAGGTACCTCCTCAAGTTGCCAGCGGCGCCGTGCACTCACTGCATGCACGTCGGTCATCTCTCGGCAGCAACCTACCGCCGCGCGCAGCAGCTCGTAGACGTGGTGCCAATCGGTCTTCAGGACTGTCAATGGATATGTCCCAGATGAACCTGGGCTTTCTCTCTGTTCCGGAGGAACCAAGCATCGACGACCTCAACCCGCACCGATCACCACCGCGTCGCAGCGTGAGTTCCTCTGCCTCTTCATCCTGCAGCAAAAAGTTGGGCTCGGACGACGCGAACCGGAAGCTATACAAGTGTGGGCGCTGCGGGCAGCCTAAGGTGGGTCACATCTGCACGATGCCTGACCAGCGCAACAACTGGACGCAGGTGGACCTGGAGGTCACCAAGGGCCTCAAAGTCATGCGCATCAACTGCCACATAATGCCGGTGAAGAGCAAGTGGGTTGCTCAATGCGACGACCATGAGCCGCCTCAACTCGCTGCCAAAGGTGGTGAAGTCAAGAGCGAAGAAGAAGTCGAGGCGGAACCGCTGGGGCTCTAAACGTCTGCCCTTGCTCGATCAGTCAAACTGCATGTTCTACCCGTTTATAGCCACGTACACCTCCACACAGCACCAGAGCTGCGCACTAATAACGATAATATGGACAAAATGTGGATTTGTTTTAGGTGGCTGTAGGCGCCAAAGGTTTTCAGTAAACGCACATGCATGCTACTCTATCATTTATGCTTCCTCTGCCTGTGTGCCATCCACGCTATCCTGGCGTGCCGCTTCCTCGTCTACAAAGGTTACATTCTCCGCACTTGCACTAACAGTTGCAGGCTAAAGGCTTTTTCGCTGCCAACTCCCGAGTTTTTCACGAGCTATTCGCGCCGCACCTGGAGTCCAGCCTGGACTCAAGGCTGGAGAACCTTGCCCCGCCCAGCTGGAACCACAGAAGGGCTCGTTGAACGAGTCGTTCGACTTGCACGGTGGACCAATCTTTGAAGAAGGCGCAATCACCTCGGTGTCACCCCAGTGTCAGGACGTCGCGACGAGCTCCCTATGCCCTGCATTCCAGAGCGGCGAATTCGCGCCAAATGCCGTCCGGCCCGAACTTGATCCCAGATCAGGTGAGTAAACCTCTGTTGTGGTCAGGCTGGCTTGGGCACTAGATAGAATCTATAGACAGACTGCGTCTACAGTGTACCTACGTAACCATGCTGCTTTAAAGCTCCATCGAGACGGAAATGTCCATCAGGCATCGTGTATCGTCGTCTGCTGTCTCCGAAACGCAAAATTTTATAGCTGACTCGAATTAATGTCGAGATTTCTTTCAGTCTCAGCTTAAATACCTATATGAATTCATAAACCGTTGAAGCTTACAGCATCACATGTACAGTGATATGAGAGAGAGCATAGTAGCTCGCCTTACTTCTGCATGACAAAGAAAGCGCTAGTCGCTACTCTCATGGTCGCCATATGTTGGAGTTCTGAACTGGTCCTCAGCTCCGTCAGGCCCCTGGGCCAGGCCCACCTCGCCATAAGTAACCTACGCAGGCTGCGTCTCCATCATCACCATGCATCGGAGGCGGCGGAGGCGGGCGAGTCTCCTTGTCATGGCGACGCTGCTCTCTTCCTGTTCTTCCAGCGCTCACGAATGGACCACAAGCGGCAACTGCCCCGCACGCTGCGCGTCCGGCACCGCGTTATGCCTCGCATCACCACAGGACGGCGAGTGCGTGGCACTGACCCAAACCGCAGCCGCAGACGAGTGGCGCGTAGCGCTGGAGGACTCGACGAGCTACCATTTCGGCGCTGTGGCGCTCTCGCCCTGGGTGCGGAAGCTGGAGCTGCACGGGAACAAGACGCGCATGACATTCGACGTCGCCAGCCGCTGGAAGGGCGAGCACCTGACCGCGCTGCTATTTATTGGCCTGGACTTAACCAACACCTCGCTTCCGGCTTTACCTAGCTCACTCACACAGGTGCAGATTGTGGACTGCGTGCTGAACAGGCTTCCCGTTGCGTGGCTACTGTCGCTGCCCAGACTCGAGACACTGGTGCTCGCGAACAACACGCTGACAGGTGAAAGGCAAATGCTGATGGAGCTCAGTGAACGACAGTTTAAGCTGCTAAGCTCTCGACTTACGGAGGAGCCAGCTATTGAGACGGAGTTGGACGAAATGCAGACGAAAGAGTGCACGAACGACCGAGGAGGCCGCATAGGGGAATTAAATGGCTGGCAGATGTGCGTTGTCCCCGACGAAATTGCTGTGGCTCGACGCCTCCAAACATCAGTAGGCTTTGGCTCGGGTGGAACCCAGGTAGAAGACACTAGCGACGAGACGGATGGGTCGAGTTCTTCGTCCGATGACGACCATCACACGCCGACACTCGTCCTGCTCAGTATGGGCTTGCCATTCATCTACTTCTTGTACAAGGTGGCTCTCTATATCTTCTTCATGCGGACCTACAACCGGAGTCCCAAAGAAAGCAAGAAACCCGACATTGGTACGGCAAACGACAGTGAACGGGACCGCCCGACAGCGAATGAGTCGACCACTTCTCCACCTGCAAGCCCCTCGCCCCGGGTACATCGAAAGCAGGACAAACAACCATTCTCCAGCAATAACGCTGGGTTCTGGGTGGACGAGGAGCTGCAGCCATGGCGGTTGGACTTCCAGCGCTTGAAAATGCTTAAATGCCTCAACTTGTTGCCTTCAGAGAAGCGCCAGACGCTGCGCAAGCAAAGCGTGACGAGTGCTATGAATCCTCGAGAGATTTGGCTGGCGTCTTTAGCACCAGCAAAGGGATCAGCCGTGGCAGTGTCACCTGGGGGAGGCACTACTGATACTTTGGTGGTGGCAAAGTTTTTGGTCCCTAAGGAAGACCAGGGACCGCGTTCGTCTGCAAGTGGCAATGGCGGTGGAGGCGCGAGTGATAAACTCAAGAGCGAGTTGAAGCGTCAAGCTGTATTTTCACATCCGCAAGTCGTGGCTTTCCTTGGAGTGGCCTGGTCGCGCGAAACGAACCTGGTCGCTATTACGGAGTATATGGCTCAAGGTGATCTTCGACAGTGGCTTCATCGTACAGCGAGACAGCAAAGTGGCAAATGGACAGTACTCAAAGTTCAAATGTTGCTGGACGTGAGCAGAGCGTTGCTATACCTTCACTCCATGCAGCCACGTCTAGTGCACGGAAATTGCAACTCTCGGAACGTGTTGTTGGACCGATCGCTGCGTGCCAAACTGAGCGATTTTGGCGTGGACAGTCGAGCTGATGGTCTTACCGAGCAGGAGCTTATGTCGTACAGCGCAGTGGGCTCTGGTCGTTGGATCTCACCAGAAGCTCTTCTAGGCCGCGAGACTAGCGCTTCGTACCCGGACGCGAGCGACGTGTACTCGTTTGGAATCCTAATCGCCGAGATGGATTCGCATGAGCTACCGTTCTCGGATCTGATGCAGGCGAACCGGTCTGCTGTGCCCGAGACGGACATCCTACAGCTCATTGCCAGAGGCGCACTGTCACCTACGCTGTCTCCCGCGTGTCCGAAGAGCATCGTGAAGCTTGTGAACGCGTGCACCAGCTACAAGCCCAAGTACAGACCTAGCAGTACACAAGTGCAGCAGGATCTCCTGCGTATCTTGGAAGATTTTCGTGCAATTGAGAATAACACGACGGCTACCATATCGGTTGGAGCACCGCGCTCAAACCCGCCGTCGAATTTGGTATGAGGCTGCTTCCGTGCAGCTCGATAGTATAGGGAGTTTTGAAGCCCGTAAAGCAGATATTTGTTAAGCCTGTCCATCGTGTTCGTATACACTTTTCTTGCTGTTACCAGCGAGCTCAGCATTACTGTATCGCTGGTGTGGCAAATTGTGTCACAAGACCACAGCTGATCAGCGAAGACGAGTCGGAGTGATCGTGTACTGCGACCCAGGCTGGGTCAGCAGCGCGATCCCGACTTGTCTGTTGTTCCACACGCTGTCAATCGAAGCCTGCAAGATCGTTATGGACACGCCCTCTTCGGCTTGTGCAGAAGCCTCCATTTCTGTTGAGCCATAATCTATTCGAGTTGTGAAAGGCGAGTGTTCAGTACATTTCGGCCGAATACATTTTTCCGCTCCATTTCATCGTTTATCGTTTCGTTACAGTTTCAGTTACAGTTCATGCCATTAGCCTGCCCGTAATCCTCGCGATTGCTTCCGTGACTTTGAAGACACTTAGATACGGGGCGTAATCAGAGCAGACAAGGCGAGGAGACGGAAGCCAAATAGTATCTAAAGTATCTTTTGCGGAACATCTTTGACCGTGGCTATTGCTGGCATTTTGCCGATCGATCCACCATCGGTGCAAATGCTGCATCGCTCACTTGCCGCCTTGTTGGTTTGGCCGTCTACTATTGGAGACAGTTACCAGTGGTAACTTACCACGGCACTACTCTGAGCACTGCTGTCGCTGAATAAGACGCCGGAATGCGCGTGGAACACAGGCCAGTGTACCTAGTGGTCGTCAGCGAGAGTGCTTTTCCGTTACGTAGCTGCAACGCCTTGAAGATCATATCCAAGTGGATCGATGAGGGCTCAGAGAGGACTTCTCTCAGAGAAGCAACTTTCACGAGCCTAGTCTAGCAGCACTTTCAGTGTCAACGTGCACAGCATCCCGCTGCACGCGCCTTACGCAAAGGGGTTTCGATCCACGAACGTTGAAATCGCCAACTACTTACTGGTTTCCAGGGTTCAGAACAACAGCACGATTTTTTTCTCGTACGCTAGAGGTCATTCAGTTAAACTCATCAAAAGATCGCGCTGCTCATTCACAGCGGAAGAATTCAACTTCAGTCTCTGCAGTACATGGACTACAGCTAGCTAGCGTCGAACTGATAAATCTAGAGAAGCAATGTTGAGTGGAGTCCGCTTTGAGATCCAACTTCGCTTATCACGCTCCGGCTTTCACTAACACTGGAAAGATACATCGAACAACAAGTGATCAGAGAGCGCTCCACGCCATCTCAGTTGGTTCTGTCGCGACTCGCGACACGCAAGCGAGCCGATCAAGTAGGGCCCCATGCTTCGCTGGACGGCCACTCTGCCATTGCCGCCGATCCCATGCAGCCGTTATCTTCGTCCATGCCGTCACCGCGCCCTCTACAGAAGAGGTCACACACATATTTGCATCGCGAATTTGCTGGTTTCGGAGACTTCCATGCCGCTCAACGTCGCTGCGTTTTTGCCAATTTTGCCAACGCGATTTTCTGCACTGCAGCATAGACATGAGCCATGTTGAAGTGGAAAACTGCCAGCCAGGGGTACTGCTTCAATCGATATCAGCGATCAAGTATATTCCATCGTGGCGAAACGACGGGTCTCGCTATTCTTCCTGATCCTGTGCAGATCCTGTCTGCAGGCTAATTCTTCGCAGAAGTAACTTCCGGAAACGATGGCGACGGCGCTGGCGCAATGGCTCACTACCGAGTTTGCTGTGCGAAAGCCACATGCTGGTCAGCAACAACGACGAGGAGCCTGAGGCGGCCCTCGCAGAGGCCAACCGTCCACCGGACTCCAAGGTGCAACAGAGAGCGAAGGCTAATGATGTGGAAGCCAAGCTGGCGCACGAACTGGCGGCCAAATTGCGGTCGAGAGATCTGCACAACGCCTCGTCAAACGAAAATGAAGATTCTCCAGTCTACGAAGACGACGACCTGCCCATACTTGAGAGTAACCGCACGTCCTGTGCCACAACCCAGGAGCCGATCATGGTCATGTCGACGGTGGACGAACCGGTGGATCGCCTGAGTGACAGCGTGCCTGAAGGAGAGCTGCACGTTTGGGTGTACGAAGCTCGACAGCTGAACGCGCCATGGCCAATGACGGACGCCGTCTACGATGAACATGGACTGCGTGTACGGTGCACATTGCTAGGAGCCGTACAGCAGTCGCCATGCAATACATCAGGGAACAGGAGCAACCCGGTGTGGCGTCAGGAACACGACAGGGCTCGCGACGGGCTAGGAGGGCATTTTGCATGGGCGTTGGGCCAGCCAGACGTAGCAGCAGGCGACAGACCCAGCGTCGGAGTCGAGGCCAGTGAATGTAAGCTGGAGATCGACGTGGTCTGTGGCGAGCGCATTATGGGCTCAGCTAGTGTGGCGTTGGAGGATCTACTGCTTTCGTCTAAAGCTTGTGCATTCGAGGAAGACGCGACCGATGGCAGTGAATTGAAGGTGATTCGCCTGAGTCCTCATTGGCTTCCACTGGCTGGAAATGACGCCGGTCTGCTGCAGATTTCGCTCGAGTTTGTGCCCGTTCCGGCACATTTGCAGCGATATTCCAGCAAGAGCGATCTTGTGAGCGTTAGAAGCTCTGGCGTCGTGCTGCAAGACAACGACGCAGATGGTACGGGTCAGTCCAACGCTGAGGTGATAGATCGCATGCGCAAGGCTCGTTTTGAGCCCCGCGATCTTGTGGAATTCTCTCGAGCTGTCCCTTGGCTCGATCAACGTGACGATGTGCCTCAACAGGTCGAGAGTTACTCGAACAAGGTTATCGTATCAAGAAGTGGAGGAGTCACGATGTACATTCCAACGCAAGGAGAGAGCACACCGCCCAAAGCCAAGTATGTTGGTAGTCCTCCACTAGCACCAAAACCACCCACGGGATCTTTCGGTTTACGTCCCGGCGGTGACCAGGAGCAGTTGATGGACAAACAGCTCTGGGATTTATACTATTTCGGCATTTCGGACGAAGCTCCCGAGTCGAGAGACTCGGACGGCTTCACGCATCCGACAAGTATGGGATTGGACTTTTCTAACGACTTCTCGGACCTTACAAGTCGCTCGGGGGTCTCAATCTACAGTCGCCATGCTAGTACGTGCGCCAGTGACGTATTGGCGTACAATGAGCTCATTCAGGACATGGAGAGTGCTCTCAAGTCTACGAAGGAGAGCTCACCTCCACCTAGTACTGCTTCCAACCAGGAGAACGAGCAACCAGAGACTAAAAGTCCAGCGTCTTCTCCACCCAAACTCCACCTGAAGCTCCGTCGATTGAGCAAACCGACAATAAACCTCAGCAATCCTCTTGATCGCATCCAGTCTCTGTGGCACGAGGCTAAAGCTCGAGCAAGCAACAGCAGTACTGGAAGCAACTCACCTAACGAGCGCACTCCACGGAGAAATAGCGAAAGCAGTCCAAACAGCAGCATTCCCAGTCCAGTAGTATTCTGTCCACGGCCGTCTCCAACGAAAGGAGAGGGGATTATCCTCTTCGATCCCCAAAATCTCCCAGTTCCAATCCCGTATCAACGTTCTACCTCACGTGACCAGGCACTGGAAGTAGCCACCAAGGCCGAACGTGAGCGACTAGCTGCAGCAGCAGGACCAAGACGCCGGTCACTCCCGATAAATACCTTATACCGACACGAGATGCTTCTACAACAACAGCGGAAACGTGCGCAAAGACAGCAACCAGAAGCCCAAATGAGTCTGCAACCTTCTCTACTGGCAAGTGTGGACCCTCCTCTAGTCAGTCGTGCTCGGAGCGAGTCACTCCACTCCCTTACCGATGTCTATCTTCCTAAGACTGGAGATATGCACGGCGTACAGGTCACGACTCCAACTACCGATACAACTGACAGTCCTTCGATTCGAGGAGCACCGACCCGAGCAACAGCCCGCCGTCATTCAGGCAGTAACGTCGTGTATATCAACGGTGCTCCATTGTGTGTTGGCAAGTTTATCAACGTCGGCAATGTGCCTGGTGTAGTCCGCTACATCGGCACCACAAGATTCGCGACTGGTACGTGGGTGGGCATTGAGCTTTGCGAGCCAAAAGGCAAGAACAGCGGCACCGTCGATGGCGAAAAATACTTCAGTTGTGCACCCAACCATGGCATCTTCATTCGGGCCAGTCGCTTGGACCTCTCATTGCAGTAGGTCTTACTTAATCTTTCGCAGTGGCGTTTCATTGCGACGAGCAGCACTTGGAATTAGCCACGACAACGAAAGTCGATGTTCAATCAGGTTTTTATGAATCCTCTTGACCTATCGGAAACAGAGCAGCATTTACAGGCCGCAATGCGTGCTGCCATTCTCTTCCCAGGTAGGCGACGGGGAACGTAATGCAAAATAACAAAAAAGTGATGTTTCGCATGATTCTATTTGTTAAGTCGCCGAAAAAATTCCAAGTCTTTTGCAGGCGGGGCTTGTAATTGTTGTACTCGAGCACGACGTATCGCTGTGTGCTCGTGTTGCAGCATTTCCACGGTGCACATAGCGTCCCAAACCTGCACAACGTCGCTCACAGTTAGATCCAACGCCGAGAAGAGCAAATTTACATCTGTCGGAGACAAGTTGAAAGGTTCGAGTGCAAGATGGAACTGCTGTCTTGATACCATAAGAGTCTTGCGCGTAGCTATCAACGACGGCGACATATCGAACGTCGGAATTGATCCGGAATTCGTCACTTGAGTATTTTTCTGGAATCGCCTGGTTTCTTTGATCAGGGACGAACCTGGTGCTTCTGTCGGTTGTTTCGAATCCGAAGTCACGCTCGGCATTTGATCTGTGGTACTATTAAGACAACCACAGGCGCTCATGTATTCATCCAACGTCATTCGCTCAAAAACGCTTCTTTGGATTCGTCGATCGATGTTCAAGAGTCCTTCGCGTCGTAACCTGGCGAAAACTTGAGCTAACGGAATGGAATGGAGCAGCCCACGTTTAGCAAGTTTTTGCAGAATGGCATCACGCTCACGTTGCCGTTTCTGACATTCAACGTCGACCACACTCCGAAAATCGGTGGCCGAGGAGATATAAGCCGGCGTTGGTGGTTCCATACAATACACAGTTGAATGCTTGAGGAATTTGATGTTAGCCGAATGAGGTCTCCGTCGAGCTCCAGCTACCTTCCCACCTCCGTTCAGTTCCGGAGTGAGGAAACCACCGGGTTTTGGAGTTAGACTTATAGTTTGGAAGCCCACGCTAGCACCAGCAGATTTTGGGCGGAAGTTCAGCTTCTGTTTACCCTTCTTCGGTTTGGTCGAAGCAGTGGAGGGCACATCATCTAGGCCAAGTCGATAGGCTCGATGATACTGCGCTGCGTCCTCGACTGGTAGTTGATACCGCAGGTGAGGCTCTTTTAAGCGATCTAAACGTGCTCGAACCCGAGAATACGTCTCTGCAACTTTGGTTAATAATGTCTGTTGCTTGTCTGCACATCGTGGATCGACGACGAAATCTGCGTCAGCCTCAATCGGTTCAAAAGATTCCACGTAGCGTATTGGAAAACGCTGGAGTCCGTCGTGATCGTAGGAATTCAAATCACCACTCTCTTCTAAACCGGATGGTGTAAAGCGTTCTACAGGATAGCGACGTCGAGGGCTTGCTGAGCTCGCTGACTTCGAAGAGGAAGCTGGACACCACGGTTTTTTCTTGACTACTCGATGATAACACGGACTATCAACAAGATGATTCTCCTTTGCCTCATCCTGGTTGTCAGACTTGTTTAGAGGATAGGCTACTACAACAGAGTCCGGTAACAACATAGTAGCCCTTCGCGTGTCGAGAATTCGCTCCCGAGTTCCATCACGAGGTTCAAAAATGCCTCCGACGCCAGCTCGCGAGCCTGTGTCAACGTTGTTGCTGTATCCTAGACGCCATTCTGGTTTCGTGCTCTCATCCTGTTTTGACCCAAGTTTCTGGTTGATCTTGGCGAATATCCGCTGATCAGCACTAAGCTTCACGCGGTCTCGACAATCTTTCGCTACAGTCGTATGCAGATCACGCAATTTGTGGATCTGATCCATAGGCGGTCGATAGTTGAGATGTTCGCGATGTTTACAGTCGTTTTGCTCGTCCTCGTAGACGCTTCTCTTCTCGCTCTCCACTCTTTTGTCTTCCAGTTGTGTGAGTCTCAACAGATCGCGTCGCACTCGAGCATCGGTAGGTTGAAGACTGACACTCGGAAGTCGTTTGCCGTTGGATGAACTCAAGGCGTAAAGTGCTCCACGACGTCGATTCTCGCGAACCTGAGCTTCGTATCGGGCCCCCGAACCATCTTCACTATCACCAGGCCGTAAACCTGATGCCAGTTTGTTACGACGAGCTCGGAGAAGCACCATTGCAAGTCGACACCAATAATGTGAAGTCTATAGGTCAAGAATAGTTGACGTAGCCGAAAACGTCCAGCGAAAGTTTTTTTTTCACTAGGATGATTGAAAATGGAACGGAATGTTTGTTGCAATGCATGTCGTGTTTATAGATAAAGGTGCACCGAATCGATGTTCTAGTCTACTTTTTGCGTAGATCTACTTCCCGATCGGTGCTGAGTTTAATACTGCTTTTTGTTGCTGTGGAGTAGTAAGCTTGAAGTTGCTTAAGCTGCGATGACACGCGAGGCGCGATCATCAATGGCCTTCTGGGCGTTCAGTCTCGCCTGCTTCATGGCGACAGCGAACGCTGACGCGGCCAAAGCAGCGGTAGGGCTACGTACGGACGTCGTGGCCCTCATATCATCTTCACTCTCGGTCGGGGTCTTATTCACTCCGATTGACAAAGTGGCAACGTCAGACTCCAAGTCCTCGAGTTGCATTTTGCCACTGCCAGTGGGAGTGTGGACACGGTCTTTCTCTTCGCTCAAAGAGCTGCTACTGCTGCTGCTCGTGACAGTCCACGCCGGACTCTTTGGCGTTTGCTGCTTGGTCGATCGACTGCTCCCAGGCGTGTACACACCCGACTCTGTGGGAGTTCTGGCAGCTCGTGGGTCGATAAAATCGTTCTCACTGTGGTGGCGGGTCGTCAAAGCGCGTTCAACCGTAGGAAGCACCTGTACCTTCGTGCCATTGGCAGTGGTGCCAGCTGCCAACAAGCCAGACACATCAACAATCCAAGCCGACGGATCGGCACTCGTCAAGTTGACGTAAATGGCAGGTGCGCCGCCGTAAAGACGTTGGAAAACTTCCCAGACTTCAGGGGAGAGCAACTGGAAATCCGCGTCTTCACCGGCAGTGGCCGCATCACCAGCAAGCACCTCGTCACGGATGAGACCGGGACGACGAATGAGTTTGCCACGCGACAGTTCCAAAAGTGACAAATTATCAATTGGACCGGGGGCACGCCCCACGCTGGCAACATCGTCGTTCGTAGGGGACGAGATTGAGGTTTCCGTGTCAAATCCGTAATCCAAGTTGCGCCTGGAGTTGGAGCTCGAAGCTGACGATGTGAATGCCAGCCAGCTACGCAGCCAGCGACTGGAAATCACGTACATTTTCTTGTCGGAGCTGCCACGACGACGTGACAATTTGCCGGCAGCCATGACTCGGTGCACTTCCGTGAGTCGGTCACGGTAGCGAGGAGTTGCCGCGGGCGCAGGCATCGAGGCGCTGGCTGGTGAGTGGCAAGTTGGAGCCGCAGGTGCCGATTTGTGGTGGCGTCTGGTGGGAGTTGCCGTGGCCACGTCGGACTCGACGACTTTGACACGGTCGTCGCCAGCTCGTGCCATGGCTTGCAGCAAACTGCAACAGGCAACGCAGGCGCGGCGTGGAGTGGAAAACTTCTCGGTGAGGGAAACCTGGTCTTGCGAACAGGCGCCACACACCAGCTCGCCACACACGCGACAGTGGTGGCGACGACGGGAAAGTTTCGTGAACATGGCAAAACAGACTTGGCAACATTCACTCTCGTCGTCCTGTCGCCAGGCCACGTCGTACTTGGCACTTTGACGAGCCGCGCGGCGGTGACGTCCTTCTCCATTGGAGTGAGTGTCTATCCTCTCGGAGGCGCGGCTGAAGGTTTGGGACATGCGCATGAGTGCCCTCCCCGGTCCGCGACTGCGAGCCAAGGTGTCTCTCGGGCCCATGCTGGCGGCAAAGTCTGGCAATTTCGTATCGCCGTCGAATCGATCATCGCAATCGTCTTCGGACATTTCACCATCCGTGTACACCGTGGTATCGGTACTGCGAACGGTTGAAGTGAGCTTGGAATCATCGAAGTTGACAATATTAGCCGGGTTGCTGGAGTAGTAGATCACCATGGGACGTTTGCGCTCTCTGGAGAGGATCCGGCGGTGCGAATGACGCGGAGGCGGCTGTGAAGCGGCGAGTGACTCGGTCGGCGTCTTGCTGGTTTTCTTGGCCTGGAAGCGCCGGAACAGCGACGACGACGAGGAGGAGGCCAGGTCGGCGCTGCTGGCGCGCTCTATCCGAGAGCGACGAAAGTGACGGGGACTGCTGCTCATGTTTAGAACGGAGCTGCCCCACCTAAAGCGCGGTTATTTTTCTTGTAGTTACGGTGAGTGACTGGAAAAGGCAACAACAATTGATGCCACTTCCCAGCGCTTGATTTCCACGAGATTGCGCAGTGGCAGCGTGACGGCTTTTTTGGTTGTGACGGAGGCAGAGGCACGTCGCGGACGCGGTCCAGAGTTGCCTATTGATGGGACGACGCCATACAGCAACCTGATCCCTCGTTATGCACCAAAAATTCACAGCAACTTGCTTGGACCACTGCTGTCAGTCTTCACAAAACGCCAAATCGCAGTTACGACTTGACGCGTAAATAACACCTGGTGATTTTAACTGTTAAGTAAGATTTGTTATTGAAGGGTAATTACACCGTATAAAGAACTGTAATTTCACTTGTCGTTATTCGTGAAATGCTCATATCCAAATATGACAGGTTTTTGACACCTAGGGTGCATCTCATCCCCCGAACTGACAATTTCACAGTGCAGATTGAGCAATTTTTTAGCCTGATGTTGTTTTCCACTCTCGGCGGTACGTGTATGGCAGCAACGTTACCATTTCGCCTTGATCATTGAGTTCATGGCATCTGGTAGGTAGGAACAACCTCTGCTGGCGAAAATCGTGCCGGGGCTCCGAAGCTCCAGCGTCAATCTGATAGAATCGTGCAGCAAATTCCAGAACTGTTTCGTCTCAATCGAATTGGACTACTATACATGTAGTCTGACGCTCCGACACTTCACCGCGACGTTCCGGTGGAGTTAACCTGACTCAACTCATGAGTACTTGACACTCCTGTAGATTGAGGGCACGTCAGCGGGCGAATTATCTGCTTTTATAGTCCTACGAGCAAGCTCACTACATGTGCAGGAACCACTGCGAGCAATATCGACTTGCTGCAAAGAAGCACATCCGTCAACCTCTTGAGGTCCCCCCAACGGTTTACAACACGAAAAGCTGGTTTGCCGCCCGCCTCTGAAACATATTTTTGCTGCAAAGAGATCAAGCACGCCTTACTTACGCTTCAGAGTCTGGACGAATTTGTCGACCGCAATGCCGACCAAGCAATAACCTTTGTACGGAACTTCGCTCGATCGAGCTCTGCTGGATGTCTCCGACTCGCTCAGTTTGCATGAATAGATCCGTCTCGACAGTAACGGGTGCTCCAGCGGAAAGACACAGTGGTGCACGGTGCCTCAAAAGGGTCGAGGCGAATAAGGCCAGCACGCATTCAGATGAAGTTGGTGGCATCAGATCACTACATGTACTCACTCGAGAGTGATATCGGGTCGTGGATGGTTCAGCCACTTTGGTCCGCCCCACCTTGCAAACCTGCTGGAAAGGCTGTCAAGAATTTTCGCTCATAAAACGCTCTAAGGCGCAATCACTTCCGACGGCACGCGCGACAAAGCTTCGAGTGCTGCATATAGAGCACGGAAGAGGAGAGACCGATGGAAAATCCGTTTCTTGGTGACCATCATCCGGGCCATGTTGGTGGCAGCCGCTGACATCATTGAGCAATCTGAAACGCGTAGAGTTAATCGACCAGCTGAGCTGTGTTGAGTGCATGTAGTCGCTGTTAGTGCTTTGAGAATAGTTTACCACCTCAACAACAATCGTCTTGTCCATTTCAAGGACAACCACTGCGTGGTATTACAGTACCAGACTGTTGAATCAACAAAAACTGTCGAAGTTGTTGCTTACATCAACAATATTGATCGTGGAGTGTTACACTGGCAGCAACAACTTCATTTGGAGCATGGCAACGAAAAAACACTCCAAGTTGACTAGTTCAAAATTTACTTTGAATTCCCATAATGTACTTGCGATAAAATAGCGAAAACATACAACAAGCAAAAATAACAATCACACTGGTCATCCCGGGACCATCATCACGACTATCCCGCCTAAAGATTCCTGAAACCAGAAGCGTTCTCGATCAACGCACCCACTCATCTCCTCACGCCTTTCATCTTACATCTCGAAAGTGAACTCGCTCACAACCGGGAAGTGGTCTGACAGATTGTACTGCGGTTGATTGCGCCACATCCAAGGCTGCGATGTGGTCAGTGGCTGGACCCAGCTCGACGCAGTCTTCGGCTGGCGGTGTGTGCGTGAGTAGAGAATGTAGTCCAACAACTCCAGACTACCGTCCGTGCTCAACCCGTCGGCCGCCAAAGCGTTCACCCGCGGGTCGAAGCTGTACTTGCGCAGGTGTTTGAACTCCGCGGCCGACTCCTTCTTATCGGAATCGGATGCTTTACCGAGTTTACGAGGCTGCACAACGGATGGGTCTGTGGCTCCAAAGATGTTGAGCATCTCATCGTACTCCTTGTTCGTCTTGTTCAGCCAGTAGTCAACGTTCAAGTCTCCCACAAACAACACGACGTCGTTCACCTCGTCAATGTCCATAGCCCGCATAAAGTTTGCAATCATATCCATCTGCAACTTCCTCATGGTCCTTGAAAGCGGGTCATTCCATGCTTGCAAATGAGTCGAGAAGACGTGAGCCAACAGTCCGTCCTTCAAGATCTTGCAGTACAGTACTCCCTTGTCTGCCAGCTTGTCGGCACCAGCGCAAGCACCTTCGAACAGCTTCACTCGGACGCTGAGAATCGGGTATTTACTGGCCAGTAGCACACCTCCATTGAGCAGTTTCCGCATGTTTGTCTTGTTGACGCGTTTGTGACCCACCGTCGGCGAGAAGAAGAAATAACCAGCTTCCGTCATCTTGTCCAGCAGGATATCACGCGCTCGATAGTCGAAGCACTCGGTCAAGACCCAGATGTCACAAGGAGGCAAGAGATCGCCGATCAACCGCGCACGAGTGTTCTTCTTAGGAGAACAACTCGTGAACGCGCTCACCTTGCGCGGCATCATCCAGACGTTGTACGTCCCCACACTGACGCTCACCTGGCGTTTCTCGAGATGTGCGAGGAACCGCGTGGACTCCTTTGCCATGCACTTGAGATCGCCGTCTTCACGCAACGGCACAATAGTCGTTGGTGTCGCCTCTGTCGTCAAGTACAGATCGCTGTCCTTGTAGTATTCTCGTGGCCGAATCCCACACGCACGGCCGTTAAACTTGGCTACGACTGACATGGGCTGTCCCCAGCGTAGATACTCGTCACTTGGAGCCACTGGAAGGCGGTAGTTGCTACCAGTCGTTTGATGACGGACTGGCTCAACTGTGGCCACATAGTACTTACCCAGTGGGTTATTGAACGACATGTTGGGTAGGTCTTTCATCAGAACTTTTTGTCGTCGTCTCAACTCCTGACGGTCACGTTGACGGTCACGTGTCTGCTGTAGAGTGTCTGTGATATCGGAGACCATGTTCATGTAGGACTCCGAGATGGATCGATAGAAGGCATTGGACCCCGAGCCTTGAATAGCCGACGCCGAGGAACTCGCAGCACGACCACGACCACGACCTGACGATGTGTTGGTTGTGTCTGTGATGTTGACGACCGTCGCTCCGATAGCGTCGTCACCGTAAGAGCGAGTCGGTTGTTGTGTCCGAGGATCACTGATTGCAGCCCGGAAGGCCGCAGCCGACGAGCTGGATAAGTCCAAGCTGCGACGCTGAGCGCTGTACTGCATCGATCGCGCCGACTGCTGCTGCATGCGACTCCGAGGACGTTGTTTGTTGGTCGGCACATTGCTGAGGTTTTGAAGCTTCCTTCCTCTTGGGTAGCTGGTCAGCACCTGCACTTGTCGTTGACTTTGGCCCTGATTCTGACTCTGGTCCACCAAATCCACCATAAAATCCCCTTGGCCAGTAGACATCGCGGCTTGTTCGCTCTGTTCTGCTTCTGCGTCGTCGTCCCTACTCGTTGGATCAGCCACCGTCGCTCTCAATACTCCTCCTGCCTCTCCGTTATTGTTACTGGTATTACTGGACGAGACGAGTGCTGACTGTGGTCTCGATCTCTTGATGGAGTTGAGATGCACTGCCGATTCTTCCATTGCAAACAGACTGGCTCGTACTTGTCGATGGAAAGCCAAGTTCACAGGCGGTTTACTAATCGTCACTGCTCCTCTGTGTGTCAAGTATCTGATAGCGCGTCCTGTTTCCGCGTGGACTACAACCAGTGGCGTCCCGAATTTAACAGGCAGACCGACACTGGAGAAGACAAGTTGCTGCTTCTTTGGGTCGAACTCAAACAGTCTAAAGGCCACAGACCCGTGAGCAGCTTTGGACCCTCCGACAGGTGCGTCGGGCTCTCCAGCCACGCCGCTGGTTGTGGTGATGCGACTGGAGGTTATAGTCGACTGCGTTTTGCTTCGAATGTCCCGTTCTCCACCTAATAGAGGGACGTTATCTAGTGTCACAGTCGATTGGTCCTCGGGACCGATGAGATCGTCCTCATTGTAGATCTCGTCGCCGAAGAGAGCGGCGTATCGTTTACGGAAAAGTCCCTTACGCCACACGAAGAAGCCGGCGATGCCCATGAGTCCGCCCGTGGCGAGTGTTGAGGCGGCCAACAGCGCCATCTGCTGGTACGTCAAGTTGAATTTGCGGGTGAGCGCTAAGAGCTGCCCCTCGCACAGGAAGGCGACGCGGTCGCCGTAGCAAATGTACTCGTCCATATCGTTCATCATCGGCACTGCCAAAGGCACGGTATTAGTCACGGTTTGGTTAGGATTCAACGGCAAAACTCTTTGCCACTTACGGTCGCTCTTGGCGAGTGGTGCGCGCTGGCGGCGCGAGTTGCTCTGGAGGAGCGGAACGTCCGAGTCCTCGACGTTCGGCATGCTGTCGACTGCGCTACGTCGCCACGACGTTGGCGTAAACCCCTCGGGACGGACGGTCGAGTGTGGCTTTGAGTTTGCAAAGCCACACACGCCAGTAGCGATGTGGTCTGAGCGCTGCAAGTTACTTTTGGAACTGACCGCTTTGGGCGAATCGTGAACTGTATCGAAAGAGTAATCCATAGGACATAGGCTGTCGCACGCCCAATTTGAGATGTTTTAGGTATGCGTAAAACGTTTGTTTGGGATTCTAGCACCGTCTTTGATAATCGTTTATCGACTTGGACAGGTTTTAAGCGGCGATTTCCCAAATTACTACCTGCCACTTTTCTACTGGGTGGAATGATGCACTTTTCTGCTTTTTGGCGGACTGCTTCCGCCCCGCGGGAGTCGCTCGGCGAAAAGAAGTGCTGCTTGCTTGTCATTCAGCGCTGGAATGGCGACCACATTGCTCTGCGTTGAGGACAATAGGATCGAAGATGTGTTCACACCAATGGCGCGATTCTCGCGATGGTGTAGATTTTATCGATTAACTGTAAGTGTCGACTCTTCGCTGAACTTTACGGTTACGGTTACGGCACCTTACAAAGACAAATACGGCACATGTACCTGACAAAGTCACTTCTTATCCCCTTCAACATGTATGCTTTTGGTGTCCTTGCTAGGATTTATGATAGACGATCGCTGGAGCTGTTAGCGCTGTTGCCGTGCGAAACACCACGCATCCCAGCCTGGAATAACAGCGGCGAATGGCGGCTTGGAAGAGTCCAAACTGTTCAGGAGGCCAACGGCCGCGTAATCGTGCTACTGTAACAAATCCCCTCAGATGTGGCTGACGGGGGACAATCATTTCACGTTTTGCCTGGAATATCCACTCCATGATGCGAATCGCATGCATCTCATGATGCAGGCACCACGGACTGTAGCCGACGGTGCAGCTTGCAAGCCACCCACCAAGCCATCAACGCGCTAAAGCCATTGCGATTGCGTCCACACCATGCAGTGGATATGGTGGTTTTCGTGAAAGAATCCGCGCAGAATCTTTGGAAATCTGATCTCGATGCAACCGATGCAATTCACTGCAGTGACAAGTTATCACCGGCGACGGGCGCACTCCAATGAATCCTCGAAGGATACATCGAAGGCAGAGAAGGCTAGAAGCGATACATCGAACGGAGTCTGAGGGGGACCGGAGCCTGAGCGAGGTTTTGCCTAGAGCCGTTGAAGTCCCTAACACCGTCCAGGATAACGATCAACGATGCAGTTGCCGTTGCCGAGCAAGAGTAGTGCCATGTTTACAGTTTTCGGAGCCACCTAACGTAAATTCTAAGCTAAGCTCACTGTTGTTCGAGCAAGGGACTTGGAAGAGAAGCTGGAGCCATTTCGGCGGCGTGTATCCAACCACCAGCTGCTGGGCGTTGCTTTGGCTGTCACAGGATACATGCCGTCGCCCGTCGGAGTCCTCGGAAGGACGAACTTCTTGCTGCAGCGGCTAGTTGTGCAGCTGGTAAAACCACCAACAGTCTCGACGCTGACAAAGTCAATCCCCGCTTCTTCGTCGAGCTGCAATTCAATGTTGCCTTGCCGATGTCTCGGCATTCGATTAGAGGAACGTAACAGAGCATGTTGAAGACGAGTTTAGCGCCGTCTCACCGGAATGAAGGCAACTTCAATTACTACGCAGTATAATACTGCAGATCTCCAGCTGGTCGATGTCGATACAAGCTCACCACACCGTAACTAGATCCATGTATTTATTACTGAAGGGGACTGATAAATGTATGCATATCTTCTGGACTGGCGAGTTTCGTCTTGATAATACGTCCACGTCCGTGGCGAAGCTGTCAGGAATGGGAACTTTTTTGGTCCAAACTGTTCACGTCTCGCATCTAGTAAAACCACGAAAGCACTTCACCTGTGGCACCGGCCCAGTCGAACGGCTGCGTTGTGTCTTGGGTAAAGTCCGGGATCTGTTCATTGAAAATGTCAAGGCTGGAGTTAAACATGTCGCCATTGTTGCATTGTTCGTTGTTGCTGGTTGCATTGTTGGTCGTCGTCGCAGCGCCGTAGTGTCGCTCGAAGAAAGCTGCCGACGGTGGTTGTGTGAACTTGGGCAGCATATAGTGGCCGTATGCCTGAGGAGGACCCAGTCTTGCGTAAACTCGTAGCTTTTCACCGAGAAAAGGCTCATAGGGTGCCCAGAGCTCGTAGCTGCCCACGGAGAGGAGCCACAATTCGCCGTGCGAGTGGCGATAGCACAGTCCGGCAAAGCGCAACTGGAATGGCTCAGACATGCGAAACTTGGCGTGCTCGTGCTGGCATCGGCCACTCTGCCAGCAATCCACACAGCAGTCGTAATCGCAGATGCATTCAAGACACGAGAGGATCTGGTCCTGGCCGACAAACTTGAGCGCAGAGCATTCGTCGCACTGTCTTGTCATCTTTTGACCAGTGACGAGATACAATAGCTCCTTCTTGGAGATCGTGCCGTCCAAACTTCCTCTGAAACTTAGTAAGAAGTCAATATAGCTGTCTGCACAGCCCTGTGCTCTCTGGAAGGCACGGAACTCGTCCTGTGTGATGCGACCATCTCGATCCGTGTCCATCTGCGCGAACAGTGTGGCGATGTGAGTGCGTAGGAATACGCCCACGCCATTGGGCAGTTGATCTCTGTCTTCAGGCGGGGGCGCCAGCATCTCCAGCATTTCCTGGGCCGGTACGAAGCGGTGATTGGGCGGGTGTACCTCGCCACTCACTCCTCTCGGGTAGCATCTGGCACAGAGAATGTATCCTCCAGCCCTGCACTCCAAGCACATGAAGCCGCGCTCGTGCTCTCCAATGGGGGCGAAACATGAGTCACAGAAGCCATTGCCAAAGTTCAGGTACCGCACGAGCGCTAGGAAGGCGCGCGCATCGACGACTCCGCGGCCTGCCTGGTCATAGCGAGCGAATACACCTTCGACGACCTTGGGAGGAAAGTGGGACAGAAGTTTGCCGATATCTTCGTGCTGGATGCCACCGCCGCGTGAGAATTCACGGTACAGATTGGCAGCAATGTCCACGAGTAACCGCTCCTCATAGACGCGCACAAAGTTCTGCAAGAGCTGTTCGAGGGTCTCCGGGTTGCTGGGCGATACAAGCTGCGGGACTACGGGAGACTGTAGCTGCACTGGCGTGGACTGGAACGGCACCGGAGCTGCCGCACCGGACGGAACACTCATAGGGCTAGACAATTATAATAGAGCGATGGAGACGAGGAAAGCAGGCGGCCACACGACGGTCGGGGCCGCTGGATGAACGGTAGCGGCGCTGATGAGATCGTAAAGGAGCAGATATTGCGGGTCGTAGAAATAAAATGGTGTCGTCTTTTAGTGGCCTCTGACGTGGAGTTTGTAAGTTAGTGTTAAATTTCGCTGATAAGGTTGAAATCTACGGCCCGGAATAACATGTGCGATGTGCAAAAGACACGTCGAAGTTGGATGACATACTCTGAGTGGAAATACCCTGTTTATTTCAGCTTAGCTAATTTGGGAGGTTTGCAAACATCGTTTACTTTTTGATTTTGAATTGGTGGCGTCGAGGAGTTGGTTCTTACAGGTTCCAAGGGAGCGCAAGGATTTCTAGCTGTGCGTTGCGCAACGCAGAGACAGCGGTAAGAAGTTAGGGAAGTACAGCCTCGAATCAATACTCTTCACATCCTTGACAACACATGAAAGTGAATTACAACGTCAACTGCAAACTACAAGACCCTTTCAAAAAGATTCTACAATTGGTCTGGACTCGTGTGCTGACTCCTGATAGAAAACTTTTCTTCACGAAATTTTTTCTCGTGCTCTCTCTTGAAAGGTTGGGCGCCTCGGAATGGCATCGAATTCGTAAAAGCATATCGTAGAACGCGATCGAATACGATCGAAGCCTGTTGCAGATCAGTCCTTGTGAAACCACGAAACACTTGTTGTGGCGATAGTTCCGATGCGGGTAAACTCGTCGTTAACAGTGAACACCGAAATCGTAGAACATGGTGCAGTGTTTTTGTTTTAGTGAAGTGTTCCGTGCACTAAAATCGTTTTCTGTTACAATTTGAGCGATTCAAATTGAATCAAGCACATAATACAGGCGCTATTTCTAACATTCCTCCAGGACAATACTTCGTTCGCAAGTTCTTCTCCAAAGGTTCAGACATATATGTACGCTCCCTACTTGTTTTTTTTTATTCTCGAGATTTCACATTGATTCGTGAAGCGCGACTTCTACATGTATACGTACGCTATGACATCCACCGGTGATGGATCCAGCTTTGCTCCAGTTAACACGGTGGGCAATATCTTGGACAATAGCGAAGCCGTGAGCAACAAATAAAAACACTTTTGGTAGTCGCGCTTTGCACTTCAACTTCCTCATTTCCTCGCGTAAACACCCTCGATCGAGAGCCAGGGCTCCCAGATATCGACGGCCTGAACTCGTTCAGTTGGTGACCAAAGCTCCAGCTCAGGAAACTCCGCCGCCACGACAGTCTGGTGGTCCACGATGCCTCGCTCCAGATTCAAACGCACTTCCAGGAACGCGCCGTTGGTTGTCGTCTTCAATGTCATGGTGCTTCGGAATGCGATAACTCGATCAGATGGGGTTTTCCCAACTGGCCACCAGTAAAACTCCAAGCAAATTGAATAATTCGATGGTTCTTGCTGCTCTAGACGATACGCTACATAGTCACCCCCAAAGCCACAAGAAGCGCCGCCCAGCAAGCTTGTTAAGCCGTTGGGAGTAACTGGAGCCACTCGAACCCGGCCATCGCAAATAAGTCGTAGCCACGCGTTATGTCGAGACAGCACGGATGGCTCCGCTTGCATCTACGTAAGACGCAGCATAAATTTTAGGTTAGGCAAACAAATGGACTTTAAAGTGCGTTGAGCTTAGTGCTATACGCACGTAAAGAGTATGCACCGGATCTCCAGCGACGGCAAGCTTCAGATGCAGTAGTTGCGATAGCGCTAGGCACGATGTCCACATTGAAGGTACATCCTGGTCTGACAACCCCCCTGTTTGCATGAAATTGTCATCGCTTCTCGAATGTGCCACGTAAGGGGAGACCGATAGGCTATCTGGCAGTAGCAACCAGTCTGCTGTCCACTGGCTCGCCACCTCCATGGGCCCACTCCCCGAATACTGGTTTCTCTAATGTTTCAATACATGTACACACAACACACACAGTTGTATGAATACCAGCACTTCGACAAGCTGTTCAAAGAACGCACCAGATAGACTTCTCGCACTTGAGCCACGAAGCTTTGCCACCCTGCGAGATTGCAACGTGGGATAACTGAGTCATTAGCGTCCGAACCTGCAGGAACATTCTCCTTGCTATCTTCGAGAACTATCGTGGGTCGTTGAAGCATGCTTCTCAATCCAGAGCGTAGTCCTTCCAGCTCTGGATCGCTGTAGACGACGCCCAAAACAGCATCGCTCAATCTACGCACGCTACGGATCGTTGTCTGAGTCGCCCTCGGCGTCTGCAGGAATCGGTCCAAAGCACTCCAACAACGCCCAGCACTATCCAAGTACGCCTCACGGAGTTCCGCTCCATCAACTACAGATCCGCGGGAGTTGACGTTCTCAAGCAGCAACGGGTGACACGCAGCCAACAAACTTTGCACTAACTCGATGTTCTCAGGTGAGAAGGCCCAAACGCATACTTCTGCCATCGCAAGCATCAACTGATCGCGCTCGGGATTGCTCCGAGCCACAGAAGAGGCTTGAGTTCTCCCGCTCTTTGCAATGGACAACAGCAACCTTGCAAGATGCGTTGCCCCGTTAGAGGCGTACTGCCAGTGTTGTGAAATCGTTATCGTAAATACGATCTCCAGATTAGCTAGACTTGCGGCATCGTTAGTCATGACGCGGGATGCAAAGTAGTGCACAATAGCCAGATCTGTAAGCTGCTGCAATTCGCGCTGGTGGGTTTCGAGTTGTTGCTGTTGCTGCTTGAATCGTCGAAGAGCGACACTCCCAGCCTTTTCCGCATGGCTGCCTGGGTAGGTTGTTGACGGTGGCATTCCTACATGTACTGGCCCAGAGGCTTTGACCTCAGAGGCTGACGCAGCTTGCGTGATCCAGCTAGGAGGTAGTGTTTTTGGAACTGCTTCATCACGAGTATCATCTTCGTTGTCATTGTTTATGAATGCATCGTCGTCATCCTGTATCGCGTCGCGCCAGTGCGGGTGGTCATTACTGCATTTTGTAATACTGTCAAAAACGAGTCGCGGTCCTCTGGTTTGAATCTGACTGTGCAATGATGATGCCGAGAGTGCTGCATCATCTGGAGTTAGTAGTCGGAATCGAAGACCCTCACGCTCCTGCAATTGCCGATAGCGACCAAACGGACCACGAACATCGCTGCGGGCTCGATTCTCATCCTGGTCATCCAATAAACGCAATGGCTCATCCGAAGATCCACTACGTGAGCCCCGTTGTTGTTGCTGGTTGTACTCTTGGAAAGCTCTCGAGATTTGGTGCTGCACAAGACTTCGCAATCGTGGATCAACGGGGTGATAGGTATCCGTCGCGTAATGCGGCACCGTTGATGCTGTAGCATCAGAGCGAGACCCTACTAGACCAGTGGATACATCCAGCGGTGCGCGACGATATGAGACCACCGTAAATGGTGGAGATGTTACCACGCACATTAACGCGAGCGTTCCGTCTCTAGCCTGATCCTGGTGAACGGATCCTTGCTGGGTTTGAGCCCGTGTCTGGTAGAAAACGTAAGCTTTAAGCACGTGCTTCGTCGCGCGCTGCACCTTGTTGGCCCCGCTGCCCCAGTGGTAGTACCACTTGGCATACGCCTGGCCGTTTAGTACGAATGTTGTTGATTCGGGTTGTGCATTTTCTTGAGAGTTCGCTGATCGCATTGGAGGCAGTTGTTGCGAATATTGCTGTCTGTCTGCTGCTGTTTGCCGCACACCCTCGATCCACGAACCCTCTGGGTTTACCTCACTCTGACAGACGCTACGCAAGTACCGCAACGTTTTCGTGTCACTGGGAGGTTTGCCGTCCACCTCGAAACGAGCGAAAACGACGACGTTCGTGATGTCAAATGGTATGAAACTTCCATCGTCCGCCGGGTCATCCGTCTCGTTATCGAAACGCAACACGATTTCGAGCGACGACCCGCAGTAGCTCCTGTCTACATGATGTGGACAGCAATGTGGAAAGCACCTAGAAAACAACAAACGAATGCATTGTTACGTCCATACACCGTGAGTTGCTTATCATTATTCAAAACGCACCGCAAGATCTGTTGTTTTTAGGTTGGAGGCATTTTTTAATGCAAATAATAGCAAGAACCGATGAGAATTCCAGAACCACACTAGTTGAATCGAAGAAAACACTAGACTAAAGCTGTTCCGCAATCGCGCGTTGTACACACCTTTGTGCCTCGGTTTCGGTTGCTCCTGCGAGTGGAATAACGTTACAACAGAATAGAGGGAATAAGCCAGTCAGACATCGAAAGGAACTCAAGCAACAGACCAAGCACTAGCCGCCAGTTTGGGCGCACGCGCACGTGGTGCGCGTGCAGCCTGGGAAGATCAGCTGGTGGCGCTGACGACGGCCCTCTAAGTATTTCGCGACCCCAGCTGACGGTCGTGTGCTGTGGCTACTCACCGCTTATATTCCTCCTCGAAAAGCCGAGGGTGCGGGCAGTGCGCGCGCATAAAGACGCCCGTGCACGCAGGCAGCGAGTTCGTCATGTTGGTACAGTACTCTCACCGCTTGTTTGCAATTTGAGCAATGGCGACTTGAGTGGCTGACCCGATAGAGAGCGAGGGAGACGGGCCGTGTTCGGGAGACGCGTTTCAGTTGCGAAAGTCTCACTTTCTCTCGAAGTTTGTATTATTATACGGGAAAGCCGTGGGACAACCACCACCGGCGATCGCGAACTTGTTGATAAATCTTTCACCAGGACTGCAAATATTTATGCCAACATTTTCATACCCAGCATTAGGCCATAACTCTGGTTTGTAAGCAATGCGGATGAGGTCGGACTCGGCGGCTACCGCGGTAGTATCGGAGCCTAGGATTGCTCGCCTATGGGTCCGACTGTCGGCCGCCGGTTGTGCTAGTAAATTTTAAGATCGCCCGAGTCCCACACCAACGACTTCAACTCGGCTCAAGCTGAGCCGCTCAACGTCCTCGATCCAACCGGAATAATAAACGTCGGCTGCACTAGTCGAAGCTATCCACGGCGAGTCGCCAGCGCAGGCAGGCGACTGCAACTTGCGTGCCGCCGTGCGTCCGACTGCAAATGGATAGTCGGAGTGCAAAAAAACGAGTCTGTTTACTGTAAAACTCACACGCTCTCCGTAACCAATAATGGAGGGATACTGTATATCCTTCTTACATAATATTACAGGTTTTTCTTCTTGTAACAAAACAGCACTCAATTTAACTGCTCGGCGTTGAGCTGGACGTGATTAACCACTGCCCGTGGTCAACATGCGCTTAAAATGTTACACTTGGAACTGTCACCGTCAGCTTGCGAACGAAACACTGTCACCAAATGACCGGCAAATTCGCATTTTTTTTTTTTACGAAACATGCCACGGAAACGGTCCACTTGTACAGTACTTAAGTACATCGAAGTTTCCATTATGGATTCATGAGCTGCCACTTTTGCCACTGCACAAGCTTTCCCTTGATACTTTTACATTCGTGAAACGTTTATTCGGTTGGAAAAAACAAATGATTGAAGTTTTCCAGCATAGATCTTTTTTTTTATTTTGCTGTCTAACAAAATGGAGGCGTCGTAGTATAGTTGTTTACAGGTAGCTATTCGAAGCGTGATCGTGGGCTTCCTTCGCTTCGGCTGCGGCAGTTGCAGCCAACTGTTCAGGCGTGGCGATTTCCACGACGATATCTTTTACGCGCGGTACCTGATTCTTAATGGCGCCTTTCACCTTCTGCTTCCACTCGACAGCACGATGTACGCCAGATGCATCGTCAACCACCAAAGTGAGATCCACGTGGATATGCCTGCCAACCTTACGACTGCGCAGCTGACGAACTTGTACTGCACCGTTACTATTTCCAATCACGCCGTCCACTGCTTTCTGCAGGTTCATAATGGTCGTATCGGGCAATTTGGCGTCACACAGCTCCTTGACCGCATCCCAGCCGATCTCTGCACCCATTTTCAAGATGATTCCACCCACCGCAATACCCGCAAGCGGGTCGAATAACGGGAAACCCGCGAGACTCAAACCGATGCCTCCCAAGGCCACCACACTCGTGACAGCGTCACTGCGATGATGCCAGGCATTCGCAATTAGTACACTGGAGTGTACACGACGTCCAATATTCATTGTAGTGCGATATAGGGCTTCTTTGGCGGCTACAGACAACGCAGCGATGCCCAAAGCAGCGGGATGCATGACCATACCATGTCCGTGCGTTTGGGTCGACTTGGCTAGCGTTTCCACGGCTTCGAGGGCTTGAGGATCCAAGTGTTCCACCAACTCCACCACTTCCTTGGGGTCTAAAGTCGAAACAACAGTCGCTGGCTCCATCAGCACTAGTAGTGTGTCCAACGAGTGAACCATGATGCCCAGCGATCCTCCAACCAGCAATAGTGAGACCGACAATGCCCCCATCGTCTCATACTTGCCATACCCGTACGGCTGCGATGCGTCGGCCGGTCTGGCGCAGTATTTAAGCGCTACAAGCGTCACAAAATCGCTCACAAGGTCACTCATCGAGTGCGCAGCGTCAGCTAATAATCCAGACGAGTGGAACGCCACTCCAGCGACTCCTTTCAGTCCACTGAGCACCACATTCAGCCATACACCGATCCACGTGATACGATCCGCAGCCTTCACGTCCTCCGCCGAGAGTTTCAGCCTCTGTGCCCGCTCCTCTGCAGTTTCTTCTTCTTCCTCCTCAAGCATTCCATGGCTGTGGCCGTGTCCGTGCCATCGCTGCGTCATATTGTACAGCTGGAGCTCCGGTAACAGTGAGGAAGTGGACCTTGCAACGGGACGACGCACTGAATGCAGCTCTCGCCTTGCCAGCGACTGCATTACGCGACGTTGGACATCGCTGGCGCCTCCTTGAGCGGCGTACAGTGGCGTTAACGCTCGCCGTCGACTTGACCAGGAACTAATACCCATAGAACGTTAGTTTGAGCTAGTCGCACATCCGAATTTAGTAAAAACATCTTCGTACCGAAGCAGCAGGTGTGCGCTCATGAGGGAGATTCTCTGTGTGTGAGATGAACGATTGAGGTGGCGACGCGTGCTGCGACTCGAACGGAATGTCTCGGACTGCGTCTGGGGCCTCGAAGGCACGCGCCTACTTGACCTACGTAACGGGCTCACTCCGGATAAGAGAAGCTCGGTGCATAGATTTGCGTAAATGTAGCTATTGCCACCGATTGGTGTTCGAAACATAGGAAGTCGGTGGCAGCTGTACAAATCTCGCATGACATGCAAGGCAGTTTGAAGTGACGCATAGCTCCACCGTGGTCATCGCTGCTTGGAAGAACTCGTGCATGTACGATGGCAGCATTGCAGCCGCAGCAACACGTAGCCGGTCTCAGACACCCAGCAGATCGTCGCTCGACAGCAGAAAACGCCAACGACGTAACTCACTGCAAAAGCGATTTTGTAATTGTGGACTAAATGCACTGCATTGCTTCTTATCAATGCTACCTTCCTCTAAGACGATCCCTCGTCTAACTCTGGTGATTTACGCGCTTACCGGTGGGCAAGCTTGGTGGACAGCGTGGACATGGCTTTGACCTTGCCGTCAGGCACCATGAACATGACGACGGGCTTGTCGTCCGAGATGTATGGAACGTCCACACGGAAGTAGCCGCGACGCTCAAGCTGCACGACCTGTCCCTCCTTCATGTTGCGCAGCTCGTGGTCACCCACAGCGTGCATCTCAGCCCGCGTGGTCTCCGTGAGGAAGTCCTGGAAGTCGTCGCCTTCCTCGAGCTTGGGCTTGTTAAGCAGATGGTCGAACTCCACCAGCGTCAGTGGCACGAGGTCAGGCACATCCGCCAGCCACGTGACCTTGAGCTTGGTCTTCTTGAAGTCTCCCTCCGGGTGGTTCACGGCCTCGACACTCGTGATGGTGCCGTCCGCAGCCTTGTTCAGCTTCTTGACGATGATGTTGCCATGACGCATGAGCGTCACTTCCTCGCCCTCCACGAAGTTGTTGACGTCGTCACGCTCAAGCAGCAGCTTGTTGCAGAAGCGCACCATCTTGTTGCCCATGGACGGATCCTTCGGGTGGCGAGCCACTGGAATTCCAATCACTTCACCCGAAACATTCGTCAACGTAAGCGGCACCGACGACTCCTTGGCGACCGCGAAGTAACGAGGAGCAGTCGGGTCCAACACGCGCTTGTTGAGAGTCCAGAACTTGTCCCATTCCATGTCCGTGATACGACGCGAAGCTCCCTGACTCAAGATAAACTCACGCAGCGCCTCCACCTGCACACCGCGACGCAGCACACCTTGAACCGTGGGGAACCGCGGGTCTCTCCAGCTCTCCACGTGTCCATTGTCCACGAACCACTGCAGTTTACGCTTCGACAGCACCGAGTACACAAAGTTCATACGTGCGAAGCCCTGGATAATAACCTTACGCAGACGTAGCGTGTCCAATACCCACTGGTACTGGAAGTCACGGTCGTTGTACTCCGTCGTACGCAGTGCGTGGGTCACGCCTTCGAGCGAGTCAACAATGGGACAGGCCAGATCGTACGTCGGATACGCCTGGTACTTGGTGCCCGTGCGGTGGTGGGGCGTCGGGTTCAGACGGAAGAAGACGGGGTCACGCATCGTCTTGTTCTTGGCCTGCATGTCGATCTTACCGCGCATACAGTAGCCCTGAGCCTCCGGTGCGTTCTTCAGCATCTTCTCGAACAGCGCCAAGTTCTCTTCCGGCGTTTGATCGCGACACTTGGAGTTGATTCCTTCCATACGCTCCTCGCGCATACGCTCCTGTGACGTGTTGTCCATGTACGCGTTGCCCTCACGGATCATCTGACGAGCAAAGTCCGCGATCTTGTCAAAGTAGTCGGACGTATAAGTCACGACGTCCGGGAAGACTTCCACACGCTTCAAGTCGGCGATAATACTCTGCTCGAACTCGTCCTTCTCCTTGCTGGGGTTCGTATCGTCGAAACGGAGGATCAGCTTGCCGTGGTAGTGACGCGCGTAGTAGTTGTTGAGCATACAGGCCTTGATGTGGCCAATGTGCAGGTATCCAGAGGGTTCAGGAGGGAATCGGGTCACTACCTGACCATCCACTGCGTCCTTCAGAGGGGGACAGCTGCCTGTGTCTTTCTTCTTGGCAGCTCCAGTAGGAGCAGGTGCCTTGATGGGCTTCAGGGCCTTCAGAGAGCCGTCAACCTTAGCGAACAGTGTCTGCTGCGCCTCCAGATACGCCAACCAGCGCGTCACGTTCGGGAATGGCGACAAGTCCAGTTTCTTCTGCAGCGGAGCGACCAGCGACCACACGCAGATATCCGCGAGCGACAGAGCGTGGCCCACGATGAACGTCTGCGTCTTGAGTACACGGTTCAGGATCTGCAGACCGCCGTCGTCCTCCAGGTTGGGGCCGAGACGCGTCAGAGCGAAGTCCAGCCATGCATCGATCTGCGAGGGCGGCAAAGCAGCCTCATTGGCAGCGGCGTCCTTAGCAGCCACGCCGTACAGACCAAGCTCGGGCTTAGTGCGAGCCAGGAAGCGCGCGATGGCAAAGTCGCCCGACACGATGCGGCCGTCGGCCAGTGTCAGCGTGGGAATCACAGCCGAGGCGGCGGCGTCGCGGCCGAAGTTGCGGAAGCCAGGCGCGTACTTGACGAGCTGCGCGACGACGTAACTGGCGCGCGGCAGCTGACCGGCGCTGGAGAAAACGATGACACCGTCATCCTCGGCCGAAGGCGTGGGCAGCTCAATGCCGGCGTGTGCGGCCTTCTTCAGAGCCTTCTTACCGTCAGTAGCTGCAGCTGGCGCTGCAACAGCAGCAGGAGCTGCGTGGGCGGCGGCAGCCGCCGGGGACTCGTCCGCCACGCCGGCCTTGAGCGCGTGCTTGTGGGCTTTCTTGCGCTCCTTGTTGAGCTCCTTCTTGGACTTCTTTGCAGGGTCCTTGGGCTTCTGCTGCTCCGGCTGCGGTTTCTTCTCTTTCTTGGGCTTGGGCGGCGGGCCGAAGTCCTTGCCCGTCACCTCCTTGAATTGCGCCTTGAACGCCAGCAGCTGCGCCACAGCCTCCTTGATCTCGTCGGCCTTAGTGGCGTCTTTGGCTGCCTTAAGGTCGCGCACTTTCTCGCCGGCAGCTGCGATCTGCGCGGTCAGCTCGGCCTCCGTCGCCATGGTTTGTGATGATATGTGTTGCTCCTATTGCGCTTGACACGGCAGAACCACGAATGGAAAGCGATCTTGATCCGTTGTTCATGTATCCCACACTCACTCAGGTGGTCCACCTTCACTGGTGTTCGACACACTGTTTTCATGTCACAGGGCAGTAAATCGTGCGGACGGCACATGGAAAAGTGTGTTTATCACCGCAATATTCGTATTTTGCTCTGTAACCCGCGTCCCTTTTAGGTTTGTATGGGTGAAATATACAGTAAAACTTTCATGTCTCATACGAAAAAAGTAGAATCTCCTGTTTTCCTCCCTTCTCCCCCTGTTCTTCCTTATCTTGAATTGAGTAAGCATGACAGGGGAAGAAGCTTCTTTGTGGAGTGAAAAAACGCGGTATCTGGGAGCGTACCGGTTTTCCAAGTAATCCGAGCAAAGAGCACCACACGAATTCCACACAAGTTTTCTACGAATCCGATATACCGTTTTTTTGATTTCACCCGAAAGCCCAGTACAGTAGTGGGCTAAAAACATTGAAGTATTTACCCACTATAAACCCTAAGTACGAACGATTCCCTCGCTAGTAATCCCTAGGCTTGGAATACTCCCTCAACAGCAATAAACTAGTCTACAAACCCAAGATATTATTCCCTCTCAAGGCCACAATCACCTTACTAGATTCCTTTGGGTGTGTATGACTGTTCCCATAGTTAATCACCCCAGAATATGAATAATTGACTTCAAATGTGTTTCCTTTTACAACTGAAGGGTATCAATCCACATGAGATGCTTTTTAATTGCTTCTAGCTCAAGGTCGTCCTCAATACTAAGCTGCATATCGCCCTCGCCCGGGTTTTCCGACCCGGTCTCAGAGCCATCTATAGCCAATTATTGGTCACCAACTCTACAGAAGTGTTTATCTGTGGAATCTTCTGTAGTTGTGTTCTCATCCGGCGGGTTCAGAAGCTTGTCCACGGACATTGGATCCTTAGCGTGCAGACGCGATAACATCGTCGCAAGCACAGCGGATATTGTATCATCTTCGTCTGGATCTTCGTAGACGCAACTGTAGTAGTCTAAATACCCGATGTGCTTCCAGCATCTTGCGAAGAGGGAAGGTGAAATAAGCCAATCGTTTCCACTACTGGATGCGGTGCACTGTTCCAAACCAAAGGTACTCAGATCCATTTTGTGGTACATTCATGGATAGGAATACCCTTTGCCAGGAATAAATTGGTGGCTAGCAGCGCTATGACTGTCAAAGGTACGTGTACAGCAATGCATCCCGTTTTCGCGGGGGGTGGTCCATATAGGATATGCAAGCACATCAGGTTTCAGAAATAATTTCTCACAGAGTTACAACAGGATCGTGATCGATTTGGGCAGGATTAATAACATTTGGCAATTTACTGTCAAAGCAGACACCAGCATGTAGGGCTATATGTAAACGAGCAGTTAGAGATCTAGAAAATGAGAAAGAAAGGGCTAAGTAGAATAAATCTACGTAGGCTTCAAACCCAAATAGAAGAGGTAAATGATAAGATTGCTCTACGTACGAGCTAAGGCGTGCTGAAGACCTCGCACTTCTCGAGGAACACTGGTCCGCAGCAAGATCAAAAAGCCTTCCTGTTCCTCTGGTGCAGATCATGCCGTAGACTGCTAAGGCGTGATCAACACGCTCGATCCAAGGCTCCGTGGTAACTCAGCTTGCTTAATAAGGACGTAGTACGAATGCATACCCCACATTCCGTTGTATGATTAGCAAGGGGTTATTCGTGCAGTAAGCTGCTGTATCTTCGATGGCGTTGCAGCTGTTAAATATGTACGCGCACATGCTCAGCGAATACGTAGCGACGTAGTAGCCTTTGCCTGCGCCGCGAGTGCTTCTGGGCGCTCGCGTTTCGTGGCAGCCTTTCGGAGTCGGTGTGCTACTGCAAGCGACGTGGGGCGCGCGTTCGGGTCTGGCAACAAACATTCTTGCGCGAGCTTCTTGATAACCTCAGGACACGTCACTCGAAACGTCGGCTTCCACCCTTCGGCCACGATCTTGTGGACAATCATGCTTTCGTTCAGCAAGCGAGAGTCACTATCTTCGCTGCTGTCTTCACCTGCGCTTGCTGTATGCGACGTGTGGGACCGCGCGACCAATTTCTCTCGCTCGGTGAACGGCAACTCGCACGTGTCGATCTCGGATAAAACAATGCCGAAAGCGTACACATCCGAGGCCATGGAGGACTGTGCTCCACTCGTCAGCAGCTCTGGAGCCATCCAGCGTCCTGTGCCGCGTGCTCGAGAGCCATAACGAGACGAACTGCTGGTAGTGGGGTTCTCCTCACTCGCTGTTGTAGTATCTACCGACCCCAAGCATTCATCCTCCGATAGAAGATATCGTGAAAGTCCAAAGTCCGTCAGCTTCGCGCGAAGATTGCTGCGTAATAAAACGTTGGCAGACTTGAGGTCGCCATGCACCAGAGGCGGATTCAACGAGTGCAAGTACACGAGTCCCTCAATGATATCAATCGCCAAACGCCATTGTGATTTCGTCCAGGTCCAGATACTCAAGTACTGCCCACTCGACCCTCCAGACGAGCTTGTGGAATTATCTCCGTTGCGCTTGACAGTATTTAGAAACGTCCGCAGGTCGCCTCGAGGCAAATATTCCATAACCAGAAGAAGACCACGCTCTGCACTCACCGCCACACCTCGGAACTCGACAATCCGATTGTGTTCCAGTCGCGACATAATGCGAATTTCTTCCACAAAATTCAGGATGGCGCGACGCCGACGGTAAACTGCAGTGACCTCGTTCGCATTGGACGATGTTGGGGATTTGGACCCTGTCATAACTTCCCCCAACAGGTTCTTAACCACGACCTCCTGCGATCGGTGCATGGCACGCCATACTTCGCCATTCGCACCAGCAGCCAGCTTCTCTTCCTTAACGATCGCGTCATAGTCGACACAATGGGAAAGCAGTTCCTCGTTCTCCCAAATGCTCGATATACAAGGAAGATCCGACACCAAGATCGGATTCTCTTCCTCTACAACCTCATCCTGATTTTGCGATATCTTCGTCGCCGCTCTCGGCTCCAGTTCTTCGTTCTTTGCACCCGAATTTAACCTTTCCATAGCTATATCCTGTCTCTGCTTGTGGTTCTCTTCAAACTGCGGTGCCGACTTCGGTGCGTCATTGTCCCGTCCTTCCAAACTCTCTCTTCTCCCCACCACCAATTTACCTCTGCTTTTGCTTCTTGATCGCGAAGCTGTAAACAGCCCACTGCCACCACCAAAACTCCGAAAGCTGCTTCCAGGTAGCGTATGGCGCCTTTTGCCGCTCTTTGTAGCGTCTTCAAACACAAAATTTGGATCCATCTCAGAAGTAGAAGTGTCTCTCTCAGCCTCTTCCTGTTCATGTTCCTGGCCTGCTTCCTGCCTCCTTAGCGCGTAGCTCTTCATGTGGTATTTGAAGCAGTGGGTCCAGACACTGCAGGCTTTAGCTGATACAGCCTTAAAGCGCTCTTCCTCAGGCGAGAAGAACATCTGGGTGTCTCTTGGCAATAGATTGCGGCTTAAGGTGCTCGCGCGTCGAACCATGGAGTCCGACGCCTCCTTGTGTACCTCCCGGTCCTGTAGATGGCCCTGCACCACAAAACTACGGTCCGCGCGACTCGTGAGCATCACTTTGGTGAGCACCAGACTACGAAGCTGCTTCCCGTTCAGCGTGTCATCGTCCGCGTAGATGAAGAGCGTCGCTTGTTCCGCCTTGAACACGCAGAAGCGGCGGCGATAGCGACGGAAGATCCCAAAGCCCTCGCGGCGCCATAACCAACCGCTCAGACGAACGGGTAGCGCTAGCGTGCGTTCAGGGGACGAGGGAAGAGGGTGCTGCTCCTCTAGGTACTCGTAAACGCCGTGCTCGGCGTCTCGTACGCTGCGCACGGCCACCGACGCACCGATTGTCACGCTGTCCTCCATTTGCTTTCGATTAATGGGCAGAAATCGGAGAACCTGTCCAAGAAACTCATGCAGTATCGAAGGATAAAGCTAAGAGCAATAGAAATGATACCTACATATGAAAATGTACAAAATGCGTGGTTATTTGAATAAAGAGATTCGGTAGATCAATATGCACAGGTTGCTACTTCGACATGGCAATTTGACTATCTCATTGGTCCATTTGGTTTACATTTTGTCCAATCATATTACTCTCCGCTAGATACCACGCGGCAGTCCTCAACCTGCGCCGGACGTAAGCTGAAGGAACCTCCTCGTTCGCCATGGTGCTGTCGGCCGTGTTCATCACCGACCTGAAGGGCAAGGTCATCATCTCGCGCAACTACCGCGGGGACATCCCCATGTCAGCGTCGTCCAAGTTTACGCGCTACGTGCAGGACAAGGACGACTCGGAGCAGCGCCCCGTGTTCACTGAGGACGGCTATACTTTCGTCTATCTCAAGGTCCTACAGTTCCATATCGTTATTACTGTATACAAGTATGCTTATTATGTATATGTGCATACCATCTATAGCACAATAATCTGTACCTGATGACCGTGACCAAGGTGAACTCGAACGTGGCGCTTATGCTCATGTATCTCACCCGCATCTGCCAAGTTTTCCGCGACTACTTCGGTGAGCTGGAAGAGGAGAGTATTCGAGACAACTTCGTCATTATCTTTGAGCTACTGGACGAGACTATGGACCATGGATACCCGCAAACCACAGAGGCTCGCATCCTGCGCGAGTATATCACCCAAGAGGGTCACAGACTGGAGGCGGCGCCCCGTCCGCCCACGGCTCTCACCAACGCCGTCTCCTGGCGTAGTGAGGGCATCAAACATCGCAAAAACGAAATCTTCCTGGACGTGGTGGAGAAACTCAACCTGCTGGTCTCTAGCAACGGCACTGTGTTGCACTCTGAGATTATTGGAGCTGTCAAGATGAAGAGCTTTTTGTCCGGCATGCCCGAACTCAAGCTCGGTCTCAACGACAAGGCGCTGTTCGAAGCTACAGGTCGATCGTCCAGCAAGGGCAAAGCCGTCGAGATGGAGGACATCAAGTTCCACCAGTGCGTCCGACTCGCGCGCTTCGAGTCTGACCGTACGATCTCCTTCATCCCGCCTGATGGAGAGTTCGACCTCATGACGTACCGTCTGGCCACACACGTCAAGCCTCTGATCTGGGTCGAAGCGGTGGTGGAGCCTCACTCACGCTCCCGTATTGAGTACATGGTTAAGGCTAAGTCGCAGTTCAAGAGCCGCAGTATCGCTAACAACGTGGAGATCGTGATCCCAGTGCCTCCTGATGTTGATTCGCCCAGCTTCAAGTGCAGCATTGGATCAGTGACGTACGTGCCCGACCGCGACGCCATCGTCTGGTCTATCAAGCAGTTCAACGGTTCTCGCGAGTACCTCATGCGTGCGCACTTTGGTCTGCCCAGTGTGGACAACCACGAGGCCACAGACGACTGGAAAGCTCCCATTCAGGTCAAGTTCGAGATCCCGTACTTCACAGTCTCGGGCATCCAGGTGCGCTACCTCAAGATCATTGAAAAGAGTGGCTACCAGGCACTACCGTGGGTTCGATACATCACGCAGAACGGCGACTACCAGTTACGCATGTCCTAGCTGTGTATCCTGGCAGCAAAGGAGGAAGACTCCGTCATTCGGTAAGTAGAGGGTGAGGAAGTGGCAAGAGTAGACACACGGATGAGGCCTATCTGTTGGGCCGGATGCTTCCTTCAATGCTGAATGTGAACGATGTATATGAGTAGATGGTTGTCTTGTCTTGGAATGTTGTGGTTACTCGAAGGTCCAGGACACTTCAACAGCTCAGTAGGCGAAGTCGTCACGCCAGCGCTTGCTGTGCTTCATCTGTCGATGAAATCCATGGGAACGGCATGACCAGGGTCTCCACCACCAGCGATTGAGAGTGTAGCCAGTGTCCTCGAAGGCGCTTTCTCGCGTTGGTGGTGTGACGACAGCTGCAATCGCTGCTCGCTCTTCATCGTGTTGAGTCTTGGCAGCAGCACTCAACGCTCGGAGCGACGAGGTACTGCCTCGTACATTATCAGGTCCAGGTTCGAGATAGTTTACTCGTGCAGAGCCTAATGTTCCGACAGTCAGTGACTCGGACGTCTGCAATGTTGCCGAACCTGAGCCCAGGATGGCTACGCGGCCATACCGCGACGCCACATCAGCTGTATCAATACTCCCGCTTCCTGCAATAGCAAGTGACTGGTATTCACACTGACAATTGTCTTCATTCGAGACTGCAGCGAAGCGGACACTCCCGGATCCTGTTACAGCCGCTCCAAGACTCGGAGTAGCAAGACTCGAAGTCTGCACGACAATTTTGGACTCTCCCCAGCGTCCGGCCGCAGCTGCACGGATACGATCCTTGCCGATGATCTCTGGAGCACACAGGAAGAGCTGGCCACCTCTGCCAGCGAAGAGAGAGACTCTGCCTGCACGCAGTCCCTGGTCTTGTGTCACGAACACTCGACTTCCTCGAAAGGATGCCAACTTGAGCTTCCCGTACGGCCGGTCGTTCACAAGGATTCTGCCTTGCTCACAGTCACTCACCACGAGAGATCCGCCGCCAAATGCGCCAAGATTCCGAAGCTCAGACGCCTCTCGGACGAAGATTTCGGTCAGAAGGTGCTTGCCAGACTCGACAGGCTCTTCAACTGGCCATCCACGAGGTGGACGAGGGTCGAAACCGATGAGGAGACGGTTGGAGCCTTGCGCTAGAACATCCACGCGCTCCAACAGATCGTGGGCGTCACTTGACACTCGAGCTACTGCAACGAGTTGATCACTACTGCAGCCTCGAGCTTGAGCCACTTCGTCGAAGAATGCTGGTGGTGCTATCGATACGTACGTGAGGCCAGGAGTAGCCACACGCAGTTTCTCCAACGCTTCATTGCCAGAAATGCCCCAAGTTTGCTGCACGCGCTGGCGGTCGACGATAGGAAACTTTGGGGCTTCGACAGCCCCGACGCGGACCTTGAAACTCATCGAGCGCTGCTGCATATTCCTACTGGCTGACTGCATACAGCGACGTAGTTGTGCGTTCATCATGAGGGACAGAGGCTTGAGGGTTTGCTTTGAAAGGGTAAATTGAAAAGTGAGAGACAGAAGCCATACAATTCAGCATAAGACCCGCATGACTTCATCCTGGAATAAAGGCACTTCAACTTAGAATGATGGTATCACCATCATTCTGTCCTTGTTGCAAGTCGTTGAACTGCCGACGTAACGTCGAACAGCCCTGAGCTCATACAAAGCCATGCCTTCCAAGCGTCTTCTACTACGTAATATTTGCTTGTATCGGTTAGAAGCGCTTCAGACAGATATTGCTACCATGCTCTTCGTATTCCCGCTTAGACACGACCCGTTCGGTCAACGCGCCCGACTCAGCGAGAGAACAGCAACCTTGCCAGGCAGCGAGTATCGGGCTAGTAAAAACATAAACGCAGCAGCAGGTTAACGCACTATTCAATGCACAAGCAGCAGCTGTGACACTCACTCTGAAGGTTCGTGCAATCCGATGTCAAAATCGTCAGACACCAGGGGCCTTAAATCGCGCTCGAGTCGTTGCCGGAAGTTCTTGAACTTTGTGTTTCCTCCGACCAGTAGGATGTTGGCGTAAAACGCACCTGAGAGCTCTTCGGGACACGCCTCCACGGTCTGCACGATCGTCTCGGCGATTCCTGCCTGGTTAATGCCAATATCCGACGGATGGAACATCACTTCGGGCACTGTGACCATCTCAACGCCCATCTCCAAAGCCTGTTCATCATTATCCTGTCTCGCAGATTGTTGCGCGTCAGTCTGCGCCTCCCCCTCGTCCTCCATGTCATCTTCACGGCAGCGTCCTTCAAAGGTTCGCACAAAGTCGGGCAGAATCCAATGCTTCCGCTGCTGTCGATCGGAGTGATATCGCTTCAGGTCACTCTCAAACTCCATCGAGCAGTAACACAGCGCCTCCTTTAGCTCGTTAATCACAGGCGTATCGTCCATGACATTCCACTGTCGATAAGACACGATCTCCTTGAGATAATTCGTCAGCAGCTTCCCACCGACATTTATCCGCCTCACACCCGGTAAGTAAACCTTCCCATCAATCACTGGAACCACATGTGTAAACGAGAATCCAGAGTCCACCACAAGGTGGCAAGAGGACGTCGAGAACCGCAGAGGATCGTCGTCTACTATTAGCGGTGAGGTCGGTGGCTCTGACGCTTTCGTTGTCTTCCGTCGCTTCTTGCCAGGACTTCTTATCACTGGCTCCTTGTCCACTGTAAGACTCTCTCGAAACTCACGTTCGCAGTGCTCAGAGTACGAGAGTACACAGCTCTCAGCTGCACTGACTCGAGCGTAGGACTGAAAGCCCAACTCCTCAAATACTACCTGGTCCATACTCTCATTTACGACTGCAGGTGCCAGTAGCGGTGCTGTGACTACCAGCGCGTGCTCGGATGGGTCCACCTTCAGCATCTACAAGGACAGAAGTATTAGACTACAGAGCGTAACCCTGGTGTTGGGGTACAATACAACTTCAACTTGCCTCGCTTGACACCACGTGCGCCCACAGTTCCGACTCAACGTTCCAGTTGACGCAATATCCCCTGCAGAGAGAGATACGGTTCAGCTTATATCCATCATCGCCAGCAAGTGTACCCCATATCTAACCTCTGCACCGGCCGCAAGTACCGCAACTTTGCTCGTTGTCGCTCAAGCTCCTGCAATTTCTGGCCCATAAAGACCGTCGATGGGTTGGCAGACGTCGACGCCACGTGGTTCGCTAAGATCGACGCGGTCGGAGTCACGCCTGGAGCCACCACAGACGCCTTGAGCGTGGCACCACCAGCGTCCAGCGCCACCACCTTCATTTTGTCAAATTGGGTTATGAAGTGTAACCCACGTGAAAAAGTTCCGCAACTTAAATGTGAATTGAAACTATAAAGCTGTGGTAAGACCTCATTGTGCAACTTAACTGAAGATTTGCTTGTCAACGGGGACGTGACACAGAACGTTGAGACCATGGCGGCGGCTCCAGCGCCTGCCAGACACGCCCAGGGCGGTAACAGCGATGACGCAGCCGACCGCGTGAAAGACTTGTGAGTCCTACATCTGTCGAGCCGCCCCTTGTTTTTTTTTCTTTCTGTAGTCCTCACAATCTCGTTATATTGCAGCTTCATTACCTGGCTGCGACTCATGGAGCGCCAACATGAAGTGACGGTGCTGTCGCAGGAGCTTCAGAATTTATTAGCGCCCACGAGAGATGCAGCCACTCAATTGCAGGATGCCAGACACCAAGCCAACCTACTGAGCGCCACCGACAAGACCATAACGGGCCTGATGGCGTCAATAAACGATTATTTCCACCGAGATATCGTTCCGGCGCTAAATCGGGCCAAGCAGGCAGACAATGAATCTCCACAGCAGGCTCAGGACTCTTTGTCCAGGTACTTGGCGCACGGAGATGAAGGGGAGGCAATGCCCCAGGATTTTGTGGACGATATGAGCGGTTGGGGAGCGGAGAGAGAGCAGAGCGGAGAAAGAGAGAAAGAGAACGCAGATAAAAATGTTGGAGACGATATGGATTCGGGCGATGAGATCAGCTCTGAAATCTTCCACGACATGCTGCTCTCCAACAGTGTCAAGTTGACAGCGATGTTAGCTCCAGACTACGTACAACCTGCAGTAGCTCAAGGTGTTGCTACTGCAGCTCGAATGAGAGTACCTTCACCTTCGCCTGCCACGGCGAGTCCTAGAGCCAAAAGTAAGGTGAAAACGAATAAGCGAAGCGGAAAGGTGCCGCCACCGGTTGTAACAGATCTCCCTCCACGACCGGCATCTGGTTCTGTTGGATCAACGCCACGAACACAACCGCAAACTCCTACAGAAGAAACACAAAGAAAAGATCGCGTTGGCAAACGTATTGCTGCCAATCTGACCGCTGAACAAGTACTGGGTATACGGACGTATGGAAAAGCGAAGGAGTTTTGTATTCGCTGGCAAGGAGTGGAGAAGCCGCTGTGGATCTCACGTCGCAAAGCTCCACCCCAGACCAGAGAGTTAATCGATTTGTACGCGGCAGAAGTACGCGCATGGGACAACCAAAGTGCGATGAATCCGAAAAGTAAAAAGAAGACTTCAAGGAACGGAGCTGCAGGTGCGCAAGAGGCACAATTCTACACGGTCGATCACATTGTTAATCATCGTTTGTTCAACAAGAAACGGGAGTATCTCGTGCGGTGGGAAAATTACGATGCGAGTGACGATACATGGGAGAAAGCCGACAAATTGCGTGTAGATGTGCCGGAAATCGTCGAAGCTTACGAGGAACAACTGTACCGTAACCGCGCTCCAAATGAAGCAGTTTCCTCTGCTATGTCAGAGCTACATCGCGATGCACAGTCCAAATTCACCACAAAGAAGCGGAAAATCGGGAAATCTGGTCGTGAGGACCAACTAGAGAGAAGAAAGAGGCAACCTTCAGTGACCAGAAGCCAAATTGACGGCGAACATCCCAAGGAGAAGCGACTTCGCGTTGCTACGAATGAGGAGGAGAAACGACATGATGCAGATGGAGACAACGCCAGCGAAAACGACTTCCAATTTGAGATGGAAGAGGCAGAACTGCATGAATACGCCGACGAAGAGTTTGCAGACAAGTTGAACAATTGACCCAGCGATCTAGGATCCACAATAATTTTGATGAAGTGGTAAAATTTGATGTTTTTGCGCGTGACTGCCATCGACGTTAACTACTTGAAGTAATATAAATAATACCTGCAACGGTTGCAGTGCAACCTACACGTGATCTGAGTACGAAAACTCCTGGAGAACTGGACCATACGTACAAATGCGACACAAACCGCTATAGGGATGGAAGCGAAATTTCGTTTTCAAGATTAACCGTCGTTGTCGAAGGGAGCTCACATTGTGCTGATGAACGGTTTTCTGTGATGGCACAACCTGCTGACACCCCAATAAACGGAACACATTTGTCTGCTTTCTACCCGGAAGTGGCAATTTTTGCTTGAATCCCCAAAGGGGGCCGGCCACTTTGACGTAACCTTACTATAATATGTAGGAACTATTAATATATTGTTAGTCGCACTAACTAATAAACTAAAACCAGCACAACTAAATTTATCATCAGCTTCAACGTCTGATCCCTGGTAGTCTCCATTCTTGTCCTACAATGGCTTCAGTATATCATGGGCAACGCTGCAGCAGTCCACAACGTGGCCGAGAGCTCGCGTCGTCGTTTGCTGTTGCAGCAGTACAATCGCCAGCCGAGGAATGTTCTCGTTAGTAAATCATTAATGGAGGCTTTCGAACAGCGTCGACTCCAGAGTCTGCAACCCCAGTTTGCACACAGCTTTCACAGCTCTCACCGAAGCAAGAAAACACACCCAGACCCCAATAACAAGGGCTCACTACAGTCGCTACCACTGAACGAGATATATGATGTGCTGAAGGATAACTTTGGGGTTCAGTTAACTCTCGAAGAGCTCCCAACCGTGCTTCGACATCTTGGCTGTCGAGTAGTGGAATCTCCAACAGCAGCATCGAACACCTCAGAAAGATGCCCCGCGGAAGATTGGTATTCTTTCCAGGGTTTAGTGGGTTACGTCGCTCCTCGCAGAATACTGCGGCTAGTGAAGAGGCCGCTTGAATGTCCCCACGCTGTCGATTTCTCGCACAATAACCTGACGATTTGGCAAGCAGCCAAGATGGGCGACTTGGAAGTACTACAAGCTGTCTGTAAGGTTCATGGAGGCGCGTACAGGGCACTGGATGACTTTGAGAACTCACCACTTTACTATGCTAGTTTGTGTGGCCGCGAAGTCGCTGTCGACTTAATACTGAAATCCTATGAAAGAGAGCACCGTACGGTTCCTCCGGACGAGCTACTGCGTTGCGTTACGAATGCCTTGAACCAATACATACGCGCATTGCTCCAGCAGAAAATGACGCTGGAAGAGGTACTGAAGGCTAAAGAGCAGAACGCTGACTGCGGTGAGGATGGCGAAGATGAGAATGCAGAAGATTGCGATTGGTTTGGTCTTCTCGCTGATAATAACAATAAGTGAGGTGAACAATAGTGTTTCTTGTAATCGAATCCCAGAAACATGAGAGTTTATTAATGCTTGTACATGAACGAGGCCGTTCTACGTGTACGTACTGCAAATAATACAGATTGTGATTTATAATACATCGGTAAAATACAAATTATCAAACATTAGCTAGCTAGTAATTCACAAATTATGACATATATTTTTGTTTGGTTCTACAGTATTATTTACTTGCTAATATACTTCTTTTAAAAAAAATAATACATATTTTCTACTCAACCATCGAGACACGTTTATTATTAACCCTTAATACAGGAAGGTCAAAGCCTCCAAATGCATCTTGAGGCTGCACCGTACAGAATCTGTCTTTCCAAGATGATGATGTGTCCTCGTCTTCTTTGTGCAGTTTACACTCGGTTGGGATAAACTTCGCCATCCAGTTCATAATCTGTTTTGCCATCGACACGAACAACAAAACATGGCGAAGTTCTCCTCCATTACGACTCTCGGTCTCTCTATGCTGAGTATGACCACCGGCGCGTACGTGAACCCCGGCGCGTGTTCCGGCGTCTGTGTGAACACTCACGACCCCAGTATCATCCGTCGTGCTGACGGCACATACTTCCGTTTCTCGACTGGCGGTGGGATCGCTGTGCACTCTGCCCCAGACCTCACCGGTCCATGGGAGTACAAGGGCGCTGTGCTACCCGACGGAACGAACATTAAGCTTTGGGACGGCAAGATGGATGCTTGGGCTCCTGATGTTCACCTCGTGGGTGATACGTACTACTTGTACTATTCGGCTGTTCGAGATGTGGCCTTCGACGGACACAATCTAGCGGCAATTGGAGTTGCTACCTCCACGACGATGGACATTGGGTCGTGGAAGGACCTGGGAAGCACTGGTATTCAGAGTAATGACTCCAGTGAGTTCAATGCTATTGACCCCGATCTCTTTGTTGAGGACGGTCGCAACTACATGATCTTCGGTAGCTACGAGGAAGGTTTGTACCAAGCAGCCATGAATAACCCTCCAACTTCTGTCGTTCCAGACTCGTACGCCAAGCTCGCGTACGAACCTGTTGGTATACACGCTGAAGAAGGCGCCAACATGTTCAAGTACGGGGACTACAATTATCTCTTCTTTTCACATGGCGTGTGCTGCAGCTTCGATACGAAGAAACCAGCGGCTGGTGAAGAATACAAGATCAAGGTCTGCCGTTCTAAGTCTGGCGTAATGGATTTCCGTGACTCTGAGGGAAAGCTTTGTACTGAAGGAGGCGGCACCGTTGTGCTTGCGTCGCATGGCGACGTGTATGGTCCTGGAGGCCAGGGCGTCTATGACGATCCGACTTATGGTCCCATTCTGTACTACCACTATGTCAACACGACTATTGGTTATGCTGATGGCCAGAAACAGTTTGGCTGGAACAAGCTTGACTTTTCGAGTGGTTGGCCGGTGACGACGTTGGCTTGATAGAGCCGACGAGACTAAACCAGCAAAACTGGACCCCCTGTATGGATTAATTCGTTATTAATCCAAGTTGCTTGGTACTACTAGGTTCCAATCAAGATGGAAGGCACATTGGGATTTATTTGCTCAACTAGACTCACATTAGTTTTTCTAAAAAAGAAAATGTTGCCTTGATCTACATCATGCCTCGTACAGCGTGCATGCATCTATTAGCATGCTGTTAGTGAAGACACGGCGTGGCTTCCATGTTTATTGCGCATTGCCGTCCTTAGTCATCGCATCAACGAAGCAACTTGTTGAAGTGGTTAGAAAGCAGCTGGTCGAGCCGAAGCGAAAATAAAGGTGGCATATTGGCAATTGCAATCTCTGTTCTCAGCCAGGAACAATCTCTCAAGCAAGCTGCCCTCCACGACGACACCTTTACACGAAAGTAGTGACCCCTACGCGTTGCTTGAACAAATTTCGCTTGTTACCATCGAGGAAAACCGTCGTGAAGTTCTTTCCCGTTGCAACGTATGCCTCTCCTTATTTAGAACTATCTCCTAGTCATCTGAGTGAATATTCCTGATAACATCATCCGTTCACCGATAGCATTTCACAACTTGGTCGGTGGTTGTACAAGGGTGATATTATCATTATAAATAAACTTTAGGAAGGTGCCAGTCCATCGCTTCGAATACGCAATACGCAAAAAAAAAAAAATCTTAAAGGTTGTATGCGATCACTTTGACCATGACTGAATTTTAAACATACCGATTTCTACGACATTTGTCCTGTTTGCCGCGGCATTAAAGTTACAGTTTCTAAATACATGAAGTCACCGCTAGCGTCACGTTGCTAGCAATGCGGAATCGTATAAATCGGCCAGCGGCGCATTGTGCCTCCATGTCTGTGCATGGTATGGATCACAAACGTAGACAGCATTCTCAAAACGGCGCAGTTGATCATATAGACCGCAACCGCTATCTCCCCGTTAGGACGCCGCACGCGCTTCGTTAGTACTGCATTAAGCTGAGCTTGCACTATGCAAGGTTTACATGTGATGTATTACAATGATACCTTAGAATTGTTTCAAAACGCAAATGCTGAAACCAAAACAGCAAAAACTCCGTAATCCGAAAATAGAATCAAATTTGGGAGCTCCAACTCACAAACTTAGGAGTGAGCTCCGAAAACGGGTGTTTGTGTGAAAGTCGAACAGTAAGGCTGCCATAACATCTTACTCAACTACCAACTATTACTATAAAACTTGCATATATTTGAAGGCCACTGGAAAACAATATTGTAGAGTTCAGGCTGCGCTACGTCAACGCAGAAAGCTGACAGGGTTATTTAATTGCTGCGACTACGAAGCAGCGGCGGAGAAGTTTTCTCTAACCTCAAAACAATTTACTTCGTAGTATTCTAGTTTTACTTTCAACCCAGCTTTCGCAAAGTCATGTGTCCGTAAGAAGCATTTACGAGTCGTGCTTGATTCACGACGTATTTGGGTAGGCATCCTGTACAACAGCGGCAAGTTAGTTGTCACGCAAGTACTAATACGTGACTAATACGTGGTCGCAACTTACAGTTTGCAAGTAAACATTGGAGTAATCTACTGAAGAAAGAAATGCACTGTACAATTCTGTTTTGTGGTCTGCTGCTTTTTTGGAAGATAGAAGAAGGTGGTTGTCAGCATGCATTATGACTGTACGCTTCGTAACCTCCTAATGCACTCTGCGACTAGCACTGGTGAACGGTCACGTTGTTCGATACTTTTTTTAAGTTAAGATAAAACAAGCATAAAATACATTACGAGGTGTTAATTAGGAAGAAGTTGTATGGGTCGTGCCCGACTGCTGTTTTCCCTTAGTAACACAACTAGCTAAGTAAAGTCGTTGAGGTGCGGGAATGCAGCTGATGGATTTCTAGTCGCACCAAAATCGCTGCTACGGTGAATGAAATGATGAGCCATGCACAATATTGCGCTGACTTATTCAGTTTCCCACGACATGTTGATGACCCGTAGAAGCGCCTTTACCTTTGCTACGTCGGACGGCAAAGCTTCACCATCCTGCTAGGTATTGCTGTTCGCCCTACACAATTCACTTTTCTATTCCACAGATAGCAGACGCACCCCCTCAAGAAGCATGGTCAAGCCCTTCCCTGCAGCAACGTTGGGGCTTTCCTTTCTTAGTGCAGTCACTGGCGCATACGTGAACCCCGGCGCGTGTTCCGGCGTCTGTGTGAACACTCACGACCCCAGTATCATCCGTCGTGCTGACGGCACATACTTCCGTTTCTCGACTGGCGGTGGGATCGCTGTGCACTCTGCCCCAGACCTCACCGGTCCATGGGAGTACAAGGGCGCTGTGCTACCCGACGGAACGAACATTAAGCTTTGGGACGGCAAGATGGATGCTTGGGCTCCTGATGTTCACCTCGTGGGTGATACGTACTACTTGTACTATTCGGCTGTTCGAGATGTGGCCTTCGACGGACACAATCTAGCGGCAATTGGAGTTGCTACCTCCACGACGATGGACATTGGGTCGTGGAAGGACCTGGGAAGCACTGGTATTCAGAGTAATGACTCCAGTGAGTTCAATGCTATTGACCCCGATCTCTTTGTTGAGGACGGTCGCAACTACATGATCTTCGGTAGCTACGAGGAAGGTTTGTACCAAGCAGCCATGAATAACCCTCCAACTTCTGTCGTTCCAGACTCGTACGCCAAGCTCGCGTACGAACCTG
>NW_008649054.1:86264-116729 GCF_000247585.1 Phytophthora nicotianae INRA-310
CGGTAGCTACGAGGAAGGTTTGTACCAAGCAGCCATGAATAACCCTCCAACTTCTGTCGTTCCAGACTCGTACGCCAAGCTCGCGTACGAACCTGCTGGCAGTCACGCTGACGAAGGTGCCAACATGTTCAAGTACGGGGACTACAACTACCTCTTCTACTCCAACGGAGTCTGCTGTGGCTTTGATACGAAGAAACCAGCAGCTGGAGAGGAGTACAAGATCAAGGTCTGCCGTTCTAAGTCTGGCGTAATGGACTTCCGTGACGCGGATGGCAAGCTTTGTACGGAGGGAGGCGGCACAATTGTGCTCGAGTCTCACGACAACGTATACGGACCCGGTGGCCAAGGTGTGTACGACGATCCGACTTATGGTCCCATTATCTACTACCACTACGTCGACACGACTATCGGGTATGCTGATGGCCAGAAGCAGTTTGGCTGGAACAAGCTCGATTTCTCAAGTGGTTGGCCAGTCACAACGGCTGCTGACACTACAGCTCAGCCGGCAACTACTCAAACGACCCAGGAAAACTAATCGGGAGGCTTCAGCTAGACAGCCCAAGCCACCGAATGTGCAGGTGCTGGTTGTTAACTTGCGTAGATATAAATCAATGTTACTCGGTTTCTATGCCGTTGAAGTTTATTATCTCATATTAAGTACGATAACTGCTTAAAACGTGGTCAAGCCACGACGCCATTGCTCCACGTAGAACGCTCGTAGATCTGCGAATCGTAGCCAGATACAATGCATGATCCACTTGCAGCCAGCAGCTGCAGGTCCCATGGAGTAGAGATCACTACCTATGTTTAGGATAGGATGCCTAACATTACTCCTTCGGAACAAAAAAAAACATCCGAATTTAAGTTTAGCCATAATCCGGAAATTGCATTTGGAAGTTCCTTCGAAACAAAAAACGATATTTAAAATTTCACGAAATTAGAAGTTGAATAAAATTCAGGTTTGACATTTTTAAAGTGTTCTTGATTCTATCCAAAATTCGGGAAGCCACCATGTTGACTGATATTAGTTAATCTTACCAAGCGACTAAATTCCCGCTACAGACGACATGATTGCGGGTGTAGTGCAAACCGGTGATGAATGTGTTTGGCTGGAATGGGAACTAAATTTTTGTGCGCCTTGGAGCTTCTTTAACCATTGGCGAAGCTGGTCTTTATGTTCGCACTGGAACAAGTAGAGCCGGCTTAAGTGGTGGATAGCAAGGCAGCAATGCTCTGCATGGCGAGAGTGCGCGCTTGCTCCTTCGTCTCCGTCGTGCTGCAACGTCAAATTGAGTTTCTTGGTCTTGTTAACTCGATGAGCTGAAGATTTAATCGGCTCAACTCGAATATCCGTGGCATGTGCCATATCCACCACTTCAGACGCTAAAGTGACGCCAAAATGACGGTAGATTCGCAGAATTCCATCAGCTAGAACACACCAGCGCGTGCTTGTGTGGAAACTTTCGAGTGTCGACTTCATATTGAGATATCCGCAATTCGAATGCTGTTCGCTAAATGGTCGAATGTGAACATTCACAAGCCAACGAGGTCTCCCCTTAGAGCGCGTGATCTCCTCACTTTTTTCATCAGCATGATCAGTAGACTTTGGGGCGCTCCCTCTAGCATCGGCGAGTGGAAGCGGTTGGTGTTGAGCCGTTTTGGGGAATATTTCGACATGATCCACTAATTCCAGCTCCGTCACCAGACCAGATCGCCAACAATCCCCCATATCACTCAGTCGCAGCACTGCTTGACCCAGGAAAAAGGTGTTGGGTCCGTTCTTACTAAGCAAAGTAAAGCAAAACGTGGCATACCCATCGGCCCCAGGAACAAACATTTTCTCTGGCCACACAATGTCCAGCTCTGTTCCATTGAGAGCCATCGGCTTTCGTACACTGGTCTCGAAGCAGAAGAGTTGCGTGTCTTCGTCATTCCCAGCAACTACAGTCACGTACAGGAACGGATTGCACGAGAACCCGTTGCTCAGTCGCAGTTCTTCAAAGGATGACGAGCTGCTAATCCCTAGCCCAAGGCCTTCCGACGGTACACTCATACCCGACGGGATAATTGCACGGACGCGAAGCGCATCGATAGCATAGGGTTTCAATCGAATTCGCTGCAATCTTTCAAAGCGCTGACGAGCTTGTCGTCCTCGTAGTGATGCTTGAACTCGGATGATCGCAGCTTTCTTGTCAGCAAATGAAGTGGCGTCCTTCATCATACGCACATAAGCAGTGAGAGCATTTGCCAGAACTTGACGTTGAGCAGCTAAATGAGCAGCTCGAACTTCTGCTGATCTCTCGTCATATTCGGTCTTCAAATCGGATTGACAATGAGAGCACAGCCAGGACGAAAATGAGGAATTTGTTGTGGCTGTATGCGGAACTACAAACGTGAGCTTTGTCTTTCTGTCCTCTTGGTCGTAAGCCGCTAAGTAACAGCGAGCATGAGCCACGACATTGCACGTAGCACATTCAAGCTCTCCCCCCGCGAAGTTGCAGTATTCACACCGAGAAGCACGTTGATGTCTCGTCCCATCGAAGAGGAAGCGTGTCGGAACAACCTTAGGCGGTGGCTCTAACGCAGAAGCTTTAATTTGCTCGCGATGGTTCTTTCTAACCACAACCTTTGTCACGTCAGCGAGGCTGCTCCGCCGGTGAAGTAAGATGGGATCACTGTCCTGTCGACTCAGAAGGGATACCTTCGAGTGTTTCATAGCAATATTGTTCCCAGAAACGGTATTCATCTCGTCCAGCACGGTTTGCAACGACTTTCGGTGTGGTTTTCGGTATAACGCAGTGTCTTCAAACCGTGCAAGAAGCGGTGCCACATCACCACGCACGAATTCAGCTTTCGATTGACTCTGAAACTTGCTAGACCAATAGGATGAAGCGCGGTGTGAGCCATCGTGTTTTGAGGCTGGGTGCTGTTGCTCTAGTGGACTGGAAATGCTCTTTCGTGACTGTGATATATCTCCACCGAGTTGAAGCGCAGGTGTTGAAAAAGGCGACGCGCTCTGGACGTATAGTTTGGCATTTGATTCAATAGAGAATGGTATGTGCACTGATGAGCTGTCAACACTGCTCCTTATTGGAGGTAAACGTGACGAGGAGCTGGATCCACGCATGTAAAAGTCTTGCAACTCACTGCTCATGCACAATTACCACACATTCAGCTCTACAGCCCCCCAAAATACCCAATGTAAATTTAAAATTCACGGTCCGTAATAATGAACAGTGGTGAAAGTTCACACAAACGCGTGAAACCCCATCGAACCTTGCCATCGATCGGACAAGATGTATTATTTCTATCTGTCGTCGCCAATGAACTTCAGACCATTGAGTATCCATCTAGCTACTCAGAACTTGAAAGTCGCCCAACACGAGCGACGAACCGAAATTTAACTGAGATTTAAGCGTGGGCAACGCGAGGAAAAACGAAGAAGTCTTGCTCTGGAAACGAAACGAATATAAGCGCTGCTGACTTCAGGGAGTGTGAGTCAAATGCGGTACTAACATTAGTACAACGAGCGTGCCATAAACAGGAGCAGTAATCAGTCAAGTCAAGCTTTCATGATAACGACAAGATAGGCATATCACCAGGGTTTTTACGGTATTACATGTAACCAAAGACACCGAGGCGGTTGTACTGCCATTGACTCCAAGAATTGACAGTCATTGCTTCTAAAAGTACCGACTTCCTGACCTTGTTCGTGATACGACCAGGGCATGGAGGGTATCCTCACTTATTCATTCCAAGCTTAACAATGCAGCCTAAAAGCTGACATACTTACAAGCGATACCAGCACCGATTTTGTTTTGGAGAGGGTGGACTCACATGTATGCGCGGTGGTACTACCGGCTATGCTATGATCCTGCCGTACCATAAACATCTAGCCTTTCCTCATTATCTGCCGCCGCAAAACATAGCACTACTGCATGGCATGCGCTCTCTCGTCAATTTGAGCAGAATATGTTGTTGCACGGAGGAGTTCTGTCTAACACTCCAAACGAACTTACTTTCCAATATTCCTACTCGGATTCACAACTATCGCAATGAAACTTCACGCCCTCGTCTTCCTCGTATTTACACTCGGTCATGTTAAAGCTGGCTGGATAGACCACGACCAGGTTCAACCTTTTGCGCAGCCTGAACCTGTCACCATTTCGGAGAAGGCCGCCGTCAAGTTCAAACCTCAGCTTCACATCACGAACGGATGCCATCCGTATCCCGCTGTCAACGCTGCTGGTGACACAGGTGGCGGCCTCAAGCCCACAGGAGCCCCAAGTGGATCATGCAAAGGGTCTGGCTACGGCTCACAAGTCTACGGACGTTCTACGTGGTTCAACGGCGTCTGGGCCATCATGTATTCATGGTATTTCCCGAAAGATTCGCCGTCGTCATCGCTTGGCCACCGCCACGACTGGGAGAACGTTGTCATCTGGATCAACAACCCCGACGTCCCAAACCCAGTTATACTGGCCATTTGCCCATCAGCTCACGGTGGGTATTCCAGGTATGCCCCGCCCGACGCTGATACCATCGACGGTACGAGCGCCAAGGTGAATTACGAAAGTCACTGGCCGATTAACCACGCGACCGATACAACATCAGAAGGTGGTGACTTCCAAGACCTCATAATGTGGGATCAACTAACAGATGCGGCTCGTACTGCCCTGCAAGACACGGACTTTGGAGACGCGAATGTGCCCATGAAAGAAGGTAGCTTTCTCTCAAATCTTGAAAAAGCGTGGCCATTCTAATGAAGGTCATACTGTAGCCGTTGAATGAACCCCGTCAATTTATCGCTTTATTAAGTGGGATAAATCGACTAGGTTGTGCGTTGTTTTCCGACATAGGGATCCAATTTTAATTTACTTGTTATCAAATGAAACGTCATTGAGATCCCAACATCCAGCATTTTCGATATGCAGCTCTAATTTCGGACTCTAGAATTTCTGAGGGCTGGAATCCCGAAAATTGGAGCGAATCGATACATTAAATTCGGCTCAATTATTTTTGGTCTGTGGGAGGGTGGTAAAGGCGCCTTATGGATCTCGCAGTGTCATTACCAGCGACACAGTGATCAAGACATTATGTCCTTATAAATTGACGTGCTCCTGTGTCAACGTCGCTATGTCAGCACATGCCAGTTTTAATACCACCGTTATTAACATTGACAACCAGAAATCCAGCACCTTACACCAGTCTCATAATCTGGAATAGAATGCCGTTCTAAATTGATGCCGTTCGTTGATATCGTTGCCGGCGGAAACACTTAGCAGTGTGGAATCGTCTCGCAACCTTAGTAGTAAGTAGTACTGCTGAGGCACGAACTACCCATGTATTCACCACGTAGCATTTTGCTTAGATAGCACGAACCACTTCAAACGAACTGGCTGAAAGGAAAACAGTGCGTTCGAATGGCACTGCAACATCCAGACTCTGGCTCGGAAAAAGGCAACTCTGTTCAAGGCTCAAGGATAAACGGACATAAGAGACCAGTTCCGAGTTTGGTCAGTCAGATATTGTGGTTCTGCAGCCAGCATCTGTGGGTCGGCCAGCACACACCATGTGGTCGAATCGGCCGAGTTGCCTCATTCGATCAACAAACTTCAACTATCACTCTACAGCGGCGTAAACGGCGACAACACGATAAAAGTGGCGAGAGCGATACATCGTATACATGTACGTGTAGTTCATTCAGTGTGGCAATAGAGGACTGCACTGGTTATCTCATGAATGTAGCGGGCTTATCTGTGCATTTCACCGTCGACAAGCGATGGAAAAAAGCGCTGAAATTCGTGTTGGCAATAACAATTTGCGTGTTGCATTTTTCACGCACTTTCCAAAAAGAAAAAAGAAAAACTTTATCGCCAAGCACGAAGGCGCTGGAATGAATATAAGTCGATCTATCTTCGATGCGGCGTCGACGATGCCAATTCAATATCGGGCCAAATAACACCGGTATGCTGCCTTACCAAGCCGGCAAAGGCATAATCAACTGTCCGATGTCACCTTTCCTATTGTCAAATTTACCTTTGATTGGCCAAACCAGCACAGATTATGGCGATTGTGTCATCATTCGCCTTCAATTCTCGACGTAGCATCATCACATCCCTGGATATTGCAGCCTTGCAGCGAAAGTGTACGCCACAAGTATTATTCAATTGTCTGCACGCACAACTCGACGTCGTTACGTTCCGCCTTGCGTTAATCACTGCGTCAGTGAGCTCGAGCTTCCTGCAGTTAATTGAAGCAAGGGGTGCTCCAAGCAACTGTCACTTTGATTTTTGACGCCCCTTGGCGGACCAATCGCGTGTCAGTTCTCTCCCGCACAAGTCGAAATATCACATTTTCGGCGACTCAGATCTTTAGGCTCAGACCTATAAATACTTCCGCAACAGTACGATCAGGCGCACTCTCGCTGTCTCTCAGTTCCGACGTCAATGGTGGGCGTGGCGCGCTTCCTGAGCGCCGCAATAGGCGGCGACGACGACGCTGACAATGTACAGGGCAAGTGGATCGGCCTGGCTATTGTGATCACCTCGGCGGTGCTCTCCAATCTCGGCGTGAACGTGCAGAAGCTCTCCCACGTGCGGGTACGAACCTCTCCCTCTTTATGCTGATGCGCATTGAGTGCAGACTCGAGAAACCTGATAATGCGTCAAGTGCGCACTCGACATACGTGATACTGGTCGAGTGCGCACTCGATGCAATCTGTGATATTCAGGTTAAATATTCGGATACTTACGCAGAATCTCTTATCTTGTACCAGGAGGAAGAGAAGCCTGTATTCGAGCGACAGACCTACTACACGCGACCGCTGTGGCTCATCGGCCTGGTGTTGGTCGTTCTAGGCGCCGTGGGCGACTTCGAGGCATTGGGCTTCGCTCCTCAGGCGCTAGTGGCGTCTGTAGGTGGCGGCTTCACTGTACTAGCCAACGTGTTCTTCGCGCATCTGTGGCTGGGGCAGATCTTGACCAAAACGGACGTGCTGGGCACACTTCTCATCATCATCGGCGTCGTGCTCAGCACTGTGGCCAACGAACCGGACGAGCAAATGTCGCTGGTGGAGTTGGAGAAGCAGTTCTTCCAGTTGGGCTTCCTCATCTACTTGGGCGTTATGGTGAGCGCCTGGCAGATACAGGATACGATATACAGGTTATGAGGGCTAAACGGACATTATGTTGCAACTGCAGACGGTCGTGTTGGGCGGCATTTTCGGGCAGATTGAAGCGATTTTGAGGCTTCCAAGAGCGCTGAACGAGAACAAGTACAGATTGCTGCCCTTCATGTACGCTACAGCGTCAGGTATCTTCGGGTCCTTCTCGGTGCTTCTGGCCAAGGTACGATACCTTTGCGGCTTATTTTCGGTAAACTAGAATGGGGTCTTAATTTTGGTCTTATTTTCTGGAATAGTGCGCGTCGATTTTACTGATCTTGACGTTCAGTGGAGAAAATCAGTTCGTCTACTTCACGACATACTTGTTCATGGGTGGCATGATGTGCACACTGGTACTGCAGACGGATTTACTAAACCGCGCTATCATGGCGGGAGACACGCTCAGTGTATTCCCCATGTTCCAGTGCTTTTGGATCGGGGTACGGTCACTGGGTTACTAACGTCACTTCATCGGCATAAACTGACATCGTTATTTTGGTTTTTAGTCCAGCGTCATTGGCGGCGTGGTATTTTACGAGAAGTACACGCGCTTCTCCCTCTTCGACTGGCTCTGTCTGCCAATTGCGCTGGCCTGTAAGTTCTATATTCTGTAATCGGTACGAATCCTGATCACCTAACGCTAACTTTATCCTGATGTCTATAGTCATCATTATGGGCATCTATCTTTTGGCAAAGCACGGGGAAGGAGAAAGTGACGATCCGGATGATCCGGAGCACCCGACGCCCGGTCACCGTGCACACCTGACAGGCCACTTTGGCGCGCTTATGCCTCTCTCACCTCAGGGCCACTCGTACTCACGGACGTTCAGTCATAAAAGCTTCGACGACCGAGACAACGAGACCACTCCACTGCGGTACACACCATCCAATGGCCGGGTAATTGATCACAGCGGATACGGAGGTACCAGCGGATACACTAACGGCAACGACAAAGGTCATCGAAATGGCCATCCAGTTGGCCATTGGCATGGTCCTCAAGGTCGGAGGCACCACAGCGATGATCTAGAGGAACAACGGTTGTACTGCGGGTCTATCTAACGCCGAGACCACGCCAGTGGCACTAGTGTGCATACACTAGCAAGAAGAAAGAATAGAAGTAGGATGGAGCGTCGTTACTGGAGATGGCAGGTCCGCTTGAGACAACTGGACATGACCCAGACTACGAGACGTACGTGAACAAGTGAAATTGATGATCTGTAGTATTTGAATAATCTGTTTTTCATCGAGTTGGCATGGATAGTGTCGGAAGTGTGCTATAATATGCAACTGATTTTTTAGCCTTGGCGGTTTTTGTGAGAAAGTAAAGATTGTAACTCGATGCCTTTACGCATCGTGTACAGCCATCCTGTGCAGCGGTGAGGACGGGGCTCTCAGTGCTTCAGCGCTTAAAGCAGGAGAAGCCAGGCGAGTCAAGTTTTCATGTGGCAAATGAGCATTTCTGTAAAAAAAAAAAAAAAAAAAAAAGAGGAAGAAAAACACGACGTTTTAGACCAAAGATGTGAAAAATTAACGTTAGTATATCGCACGAACCTGATCGACGGAGTCGTGGGCCGTTCACGGCTCTTTTCGCCTGGAACGTGGTCGTAGATGTCGATGATGCGAATTGCTGCATCTGCCCCAGCCACCACCATTTTGTCATCGGAGGCAGCAAAGTCGAGAGTGAACACACCGTGACTCAAACCCGCGATAGTTCCCACAAGTTTGTTATTCGAGTCGTGGTTAAACACCTTGGCTTCGTTTGATCCACTACCTCCCGCAGCAATAAGTTGCTGGCCAGTATTCGACCTGGAGAAGTGTGCAGTGTACAGAAAGCAGGGCTCCGAGCGAATAGCACTCTGGTTCCAGGGCACAGTCGTCAGGCGCTTTCCCGATCCAAAGTCCCAGATCTCCAGTGGGTTTTCAGGACGCCACGAGCCCGTGAGGATCTCTCCACGCGTGTTCATGTCCACTGCGTCGCCTGCCACATGAGGCCCGTAGATACCACGCACAGAGTGACCCACACGTACATCCCAGATCTGAAGCGTGTTATCCCAGCCACCTGAGACGATGGTGTTGTCGTCCTCAGGGACGAATTTGATCGAGAAGACGCGATTCGAGTGGCCTGCAGTGAGAGTGCCGTGGCCACTGTCCATACACGCCACCTCTGCCTTCGTGGCTTCATCGTAGACTCGTATGGCGTGATCTTTGCCTCCCGTAGCAAACATGGCTCCATCCGCGCGATAGTCTAGAGCATACAACTGATTCTGGTTGTTGCTGATGGCGTTCAGACACTTGCCCGACGTGATGTGCCAGTGCTCCACCGACCCGTTGGAGCCTATGGTACACAAACGTAAGCAAATAGTATTTTATCTAACGAGTGTTTCTACATTTTACGCACTTGCAGCGAGCAGCACGTTTTTGGTCTTGGTGGCGCTTGTGAGAGGGCGGAATCTGATGGCCGTGCATGGTAAACCGAAGCCGAGGCTGCTTTGCGGTTGAACCAGAGTGTACGACAACTTGCCATCATGGACGTTAAACACTCGGATGGCTCCATCACCACATCCAGCAGCCAGCAGTTTCCCATCGGGTGAAAACCTTGTGCAAAAGACCTCGGACGCGCAGTCGCTGATTGTGACGCTGGGAGCCAAGCGCTTGACAGGTTCTGGGCAATATCAGAGAAAGAATCAATGATAAAGCCTTTAATTACTCTTAATACATTTGACAACTCGTGGCCATGCTAAAGTCTCCTCACCTGTCATGGTGTCTTGCAGGAAGATCGCAAAATGCACATGAAAGGACGCGTCGCTTCGTGCTCCAGCGTTCTTATTAGCTAAAAATATCCATGTTGAGCGATTTGATTGGCTGAAACAATGACAGAGACCTTAGCTGAGCACAAAAAAAACGGTAGCAACATGCTGCACAGCTTGATCTGCTGCAATGAGGCCAACTACGTGCTTCTGTCTCGGTATTTCCAGCCCGAACTGACCCTGGAAGCTCGCAGGACGTACGAGTCCCAACTGGCACAAATTTGCAAGCAGGTCCCGAACCTCTGGGGCGATCGACATGGCAAGAAAGACGCGGATCCAACACAGAGTCAACTGGTTGTGTGCGAAACTCAGTTCGTGGTCGTTCGCCAGATCGGGGAGCTCCGATTGATGCTCTCGGGCAACGAGGAGTATGACGAACTCATCTGTGCGTTCTAGTAGCATTAGGCTTAGAAAAAAATTACATTTTATGACGGATTACTTACTGTTGTTTTGAACGCTGCAGTGGACGAGATCATGACGGTGCTGCAAGCGGTGTTGACGACTCAATTGGACAAGAAACTCACCGAGGCCAGTCTGTTGGCGAATTACGCCAAGGTGGTCGTGGCATTGGATGAGATGGTGCAACAGGGTCACCTAGAGAACGCGGACGAGACTAGCATTGACCAGATGATCAAACTGAAGCCGTACCCGTCAAAGTAGACAATAATCAATCATACACGCATGCTCCGTTATTCCTTCAGCAGTTTACGCAATTATCAACGTGGTTTTCACAGTTGGTAGACAGTTGCCAGTCGCCCTTGATATTTGAAACGAAGTCTTTCGGGGATGAACCATGAAACTGCGAGTTATTGAAGCTCTGCATTCCTCTCTCATCTCCGAATTCGTGGTCATGCACGGCTCAACACAGTATCTTCAGTTCACTTCATTGAGCCAGGTTCGATGGCTAGAAACTTTGGCATCATGGGTCGGAGCGCAATACACGTTGCAGTGAGCGATATCTATCAGGCAGGGAGAGTAGAAGCTCGAACAACCACAGCCATAGGTTGGTGTAGCTGCAAGCAATCCCCATCTCCATACAGGTCAACTACAACAGGAGATCATCTTGGTCATCCGGAAGAGAAGCTAGCGGGAAAGTATTCAATGCGAACCATACATGACAAAACGGGCAAAGGAGAAGGATCAAATAACATCGGTGACTCCGTCCCGTCGATTCAGTCGATTCAAGAAGCTGAAAGATTGGTAGATAACTCCGCGTTGTAGTGCATGGAGCACATGTTCCTGGTCCGTTCGTAGGCAGGTCTTGAGCACCCCGGTGTGACACAGCGCTTTCCTATAAAGTAAGGTGTCACGTAAGTATAACGCGATGACAGCTCGTCAATCTCTGGAAGACGTACCCCCGCCGTGCGCCCAGCAAACTCCATTCGATACTGCGATGGTCGTGCATTGGTCGACACTGCAGCTGGTGCCACCTCCATGTGACCAGCATACTCCCTTCGTCTTGGCGCGATTTCGACACCCAACCACCTTACATTTCACCGAACCGCCTGTAATGATGCAGGTTAAATAATGTGTCACTATAGCCTTTTCAACAAGCTCCTCTACTCACCATGCTTCCAGCAGCGTCGCGCGTGTTTGGCTCGGCTAACGCAGCCTTCAACAATGCAGTATTTACTGCTCTACAGGGTAAACCACGAACAAGTCAGGGTCTTGTGTATTAGCAAATTGGGAGTAAGGATCAAGGTACCTTTCGTCCCGACGGCGTTGTGGCTCTGGTGGCGTTGCGTACGTCGTTCTCGTCGACGACCGGCGCCAATAAATTACTGATGCTGTTAGCGGATACCGATGGTCGCAAGCATTTGGACGCGGAAGATTCGTCCAGTTCAGCAGAGCTCGCAGTACGCTTGTCACCGGGTGCTTCGTCTAGGATAAACGATAGCGAGTTTTTAATTGAGCGCGGGGAGCTCGAGGCCGAATTTTGGCCCTCGCTCCCTGCGTTCTTGTGATGTACAGCCTCGTACATGGTGGTTTTGTGTATCTGCTGTCTATTTTGTGTGGCTTCTGGTTCTCGGTGAAAATGCTGTTGTGCTCCACCAAAACTCGTGTTGCCTGAGTGCTGATACCTGGTATCTCCACCAAGACGCAAAAGCGAAACAAAGCACTGGAGACCGAACGAGCTCTCGACTGCGCCACGATGCAAGCGGTAGAGACCGAGCAGTCCAACTCGCACAAACTCCGGAAGTGCGGAATTTGTGGGGGTGAAGCTCACCAGTTTTGGTGGAGACGGTCAATTGAACATCGCTTGTACAACCATTGCGACAGGCATTCAGCTGCATGCGTTGAAGCCGAGCTTTGTGAGGATGAGGGGGCTAACGGATCTCTCTTTGTACAAACCATGCATCACGGAGGTTTTCGTTGCTGACAAATCAACGTCAAAGTGGTAAAATCTGTGAACATTCTCCAGGTTAATATGCCGTTACAAAGGCTTTTTGGTGGACACCAGCTTCACGTGGCACTTGGCCTGCCAGCCGCATCCGAGTATCCGTTAGTAACTCGAAATGCATGATGGCCTTGTCAACTATTGTGAAGTCGGCCGTGCCGTCTCTAAAATCAAATGACAACCATGCCCTACCACAGCAACCAGCCAACCAGCTTGATCGGCAGAACCCCAGTGTCCAAACGCGGATCTCGAAAAATGGCAGAATACGCCCTTGTTGCGTCGTTCTCGTGTACACTTTATGAGTCAGACTCGAGCAAGCTGAGGCTTGCGATGTCACGGCAGGATAAGGTAAAACCAAGACGATTCTGTCCCGCAAGGCAGAAAACCGTCGCAAACTGCTCCCGTCTCCATTATCGAGACGCCACCACCATTCGTACCGGAAACTGTACGCAGACAACTGTAGTTTACTCAGTTCTGGCTGTTGCATGAACATTGCTGGCTGTTTACATAGATCGCCATTTAGCTTTGTTTGGCGATCAGCTCATGAGCCTGGCGCAGAGGAATTTTACTAACACGATTCGCTCCTGCTCTGAAGCCAGCCTATGTTTTTTCTGTCAGTTCTAACAAAGCGGATGGCCCAAGCAAGTCATGTGTAGCGTGACGGTGTAGACTCGTCACCGCACCATTTCCACAAGGCTAAGTTTGTCTACCGACGATGAGTCAACGCACTTGGCAATATTGATGGTCGTACAGTACAAGAAAAATGTACCAGTAAGGACATCAAGTTTTTTTTTCAACGTGAACGATTCGACACCAAAGATTTGGGCAGTTGAGACTCTAATGGAGCAGCTGCGAACCATTCTTGTTGTCTGCTAACGATAATAATGTGGTCGTTGTATTCCGAGTGCGGATCCTCGTCAGGCATTGCGTTATTGTCGATTTCATTTCTACTCTCAGTGGTACATGAACAGCAGTATCAATGATACTATCTTACGCATAACAGCTCGAGAGCAAGGCAGTGTCGGGCGTCTGCACTCGTCAGGCAGACCTGTCGCGCTTCGTAAAGTGGTTCTCTTGAGTGGCGCGAGTAATTGCAAGAGCGACAATGTCTTTTGCTGAGCAAGGCTCATACAATGAATACTACGAGGAATAAATTAACCGTGCTCATTTTGAATACGAAGCGAAAGCCAAGCTTGTACATGTATTATTGACGCAACAACAGTAGAGAAGACAAACGCCTCCATCAGGATGGAAACCTCACGCCAAAGGCGCGTACTGTTCACGCGCCTTGCGTTCGCGGAATTTAAATGCGATAGCAGCGACGACAGCAATACCGGCCATTACAATAAAAACGCCGAAAAGTCCAGCACTGTGATGATACGCCGGAATGCCGGTGACCGCAAACCCCGTGCCGTCGATGATAATTGAGCTTCCAATACCCGAGTATACGCTGACGTGGGGAGAGTTGCCGAACCAAGCTGCTTTGACAACGACGGTGAGTTCCGTCGGTGCTCGGGAAGGCGGGATCGATGGGCGGCGGGTCTTAAACTTGTTTTTCTTGGCCGGTTTGACATTGCTGTGCTTCCTGAAGATCGAGCTGGATACGATGCGGTGTGGAGCTGCGTTCACGTACTTTACAGAGCCGCCACCGACAGACGTTAGGGTGTCCGTAGTCTGGACGATAGCTTTACCGTCTCCAGACGTTGCCACCATTGAGTTCTTGCAGATAATAGACCCAGCGTAGACAGAGGCGTCACCACTCAGGTGAATAGTCTGATCCACACATGACCCAGCAGAGGAGTATGATACTTTACCGTCCCCCGATAGATGCGCGGAGAGCTTTTGCGACTGAAGATTGGCAGTCTCCACGAAGACCTTGCCGTCACCTGAGATTGCAGAGACCATCGAGTTAACAGTAATACGATCCGTTGCCGCAATGATCGCCTTACTATCTCCTGATAGAGATACAGAGATAGTATCAGCTTGAATCGACGAGGCCAGGAATTGCACATGGCCGTCGCCGGAGCTAGCGATGTTGATGCTTTTCAGCGAAAAATGGTCTTGTGTCAAGGAGCCGACGTAAATGTCAGCCTCCCCGCTCGTTTCAATCTCCAGACTGGCAGACGGATCATTACTCACCACGACGTCTTCCCCGACAACGACGCTGTCTGCGTGCGCGGCACTCACACTAGAAAGCGCGTTCCGGTCGCTCACAATGATCTGCATCACTACGTCGCCTACGACGCGAGCGTTCGTGTTTTTGTAGTGAATACGGACCCCGTTACCGTCAGCATCATGGACAGTGACGTCCACTAGACCCACCAAGTCCGGTGAGCTACTGCGCATGATCACCTGGGCTGCCACAGCGCCACCAGCAGCGAGCGACGCGTCATAGTCCACGAACACATTACCCGCGACTTGGACCTTCAAGTCGTCGAGAATGTCGCCAGATTCACCATGTACAGTCCAAATCTTCTCCAGGAATGGACCATTGGTGTGTGCGGCGTCTGCGGACGTGACGGATAGAACTCCATCGACGACTGACTGGGACAGCGCAATGGCGAGAGCAGTGGTCAGCGAGGAGTATTTCATCACAAGGTTGGCTCTGGTGCTTGAGGATGGTCCAGTTCTGAGCTGTAGACTGCAAATTGTGATGTGTGGCGAAAAAGCGTGCCAAGACAGATCGTAAGTTGAAGTTCAGCATACATTCTCTGCTGTACTACATTCATTCCTCTGTTCCAATCCCTAAGATCAGTGCAAGCGCACGTCTAGCACGCGCCAATTCATCGCGCGATCAACGCTTGTCACGCTTTACTAACTGCGGGAAGGATCGCAAGTTCTGTGGATGTTCTCGTTGTATTCTTACATGTAAACTCGTCTGCCTGCACCCACAAGTGGCTGTCGCTGTTCCTCCCGAGCTCGACGGCGAGACTCGTTGAACCAGCGCAGAGCCAACGCCACCAGGAACACTACGGCTGCGAGATATACGATATTACTCTGGTCAATTGTCACGTGATAGCTAAACTCCTCGCCAACGCTGCCTCCTCCCGAACTGGACGAGGCTTCTACGGTATCTGTCGGCTTTAGAGGGAATTGTTTGGCTGTGCATCCCGACGGATGATACGCGCTTGACACTGGTGATGCAGTCACGAGACCCATGTAGTTGACGTTGTCAATAGATTTTGGTGCGTTGCCGTAGTATTTCAAGTGGCCGCTTCCGTACACATCACCTGACAACGTACCAGTTGCTTGTACGACGACATTGCCGTTACCCAACAGATCCACATTGACATTTTTGCATTGAATTCCACCCGCGTCAACTGTACCAGGTCCAGTTGTCGACAATTTCGCGTCTTGACATGATCCTCGTGGCCCAAGTGAAACATCTCCAGCACCAATTTTCTTGATGTTCAATTGGTTAGTATCAATGGAGGAGCCGGCAGTGAGACACAAGGACCCGGATCCTTGCACACTCACGGCTAGAGAGTCTGTTGCAGCACTTGACTCAACAATTACAGTGGCGTCGGCTGAAGAAGATACCTCTACTGATGCTGTTTTGACCTTAACTTCGGAGAAGGAGGCTTGTAGACGACCACTGCCTTGAGAGCTCAGGGTCAGATCATCTACAGTGATCGTTGACGCCGTTAGTGAAACGTCTCCACTGCCTAGGGCGCTGACTGTCAATCCTGGTCCACTCGTTACCAGCACACCGTCATGCACAGCTACATTCCCTGAGCCCTGGTTCACGACTTGGTGCACTCGTTCCTTGCGTAACAGCACCACATCCAGATTTCCCTCTTTTGCAGAAAGCTCTAGAACCGGGAGACCGTCAATCATCATCAGCTGATCCACCAGACTGTCAGACTCCTTCGCGCTAACTCGAGCCACGTCGCCATTCCCAGCAGTAAGCGAGTTCTCGTATCGGAGCACGACGTCGTCGCTACCCGTGACGATGACGACGAAATTTTGACCTTCGTCACAAAGAGAACCGCCTGGGGTGCAGTGCACAGTCCAGTACGAGACTGCATCGTCGGAAATTGTGTCGTTCATCTATACAGCGTCCTCGATGGAGAAAGAGAAGTGTGGAATGGCTTCCAGTCTACCAGTTGATGATTTGACATCAATCGCTTGTACAGTACTGCACCCCGTTTTCGCACCCTAGGACCTTAGATAAACTTCCGGATATAATGCTCCTTTTGCTAAAATATTCCCAGGTTGCTTTTCTGAAACCTGATGTAATTGCAAACCCTATATTATCCAACTCCATGAAAAATGGAGTGCATTACTGTACTATAGTATCAGTGGTAGCACAATAGCAGCGGTAAAAAATTTACCACACACAGGAATCCACAACGATGTTTTCCCTTCATGAAGTTTCAGGGCTCTTGTCGTATTTGAACTGACAAGAAATCTACATCTGATGCTTAAAATCTACAGAATCTCTAGGTCACATGTCAATAAAAAACGCAACACCGGACAACCCTCGCTTCAGATTCACCAGAAAAAAAAATGTAGAACCAGGAACTAGATCAGTGGATTTAGCGGATACAAAAAACAATTATACTTTCATTTTGCTACTGTACTCCAAGTTGTCTTGACCGAGCTTAGTCATGGCAACAGCGTCTGGTACTTATTACGGATCCGACGTTGCTGGAACTTGAACACGGACACCGCAACGAATGCCATGGCACCAATTGCGACTTCGAAGAGGACCAATGCACTCATACTCTCTGGCAACGACGCGCTCAAGTTTTGCAGTCTCATTCCTGTCGCAACGGCTGGCCGTACGTGAATATAGGGACTATCGTCGTTATTGGCGGCTTCGACTGTCAGGAAGACAGCAGTGGCAGCTCGATTGGGTGGGGTAAGAGGGGAATACTTCGCTATGGGGTTGGCCTGAGCTTGCTTGATGCTACTTTCCAGCACCAAACCTGACGATTGAATGGACTTAGGGCGGGTATTCACATACCTGACGGACCCAGTGAGCAGTAGCGTGGCCGACAGACGTTCAGTAGCTTGGACTACCACTTCTCCAATACCGAGAATACTGACATCGGCGTTCTTACACACAATCGATGCTGCGTTCACAGAACCTTCACCTGCCAGGCGAATCTTCTCACTATTGCATGTTCCTTCAGTTGCGTACGAAACTTCTCCGTTTTCAACAATTTCAGTTACGAGCGTGTCAGCTTGTAATCCAGGAGTCTGCACGAAGACTTTACCAGTCCCCGCAACGGCAGACTCCACCTTGTTGGCTACGAATTTGTCCTCAGCAAGGACAGCAACGTGACCAGCTCCAACCAAGGAGAGGACCACATCCTCTGCAACTTTAAGTGATGCAGATTGGAATTGAATGCCGCCGTCCCCAGAGACAACGACGCCTACTGATCGCACATCAAATGAGGCGGTGGTCGACCCGACAAAAATGTGTCCTTTGCCGTGTGTGGAGAAGTGCAGTCTTGCAGTCTTGTCGCCAAGCACGACATTGTCTCCGAGCACCACGTTCTGAGTGTTGGTAGCGCTGACAGCGAGCAGGGATTTCGGTTTGCTTAGCAGGACTTGAGTCATTACGAGACCTTCGACGTGTACCTGTTGGTTCTTGTAGTGCAGACGGACGCCGGTATCGCTGTCTCCGCCAATGTCCGTGACGTCCACAGCGTCTAGCAGCTTTGACGAGCTTGCATGCATCACAACTTTCGCAACTACTTGAGCATCGGATTGCAGTGAGGTGTCATGATCCACGAATACGTTGCCAGCCACATGAATCTCGAGCTTGTCGAGGCTGGCAGCGGAGACTGTCCACGTCTTTTCCAGCAGTTCCGGAGACGCTGGATCCGTGGACGTTGCAATATCTGTGGACGTGACATCGGCTGATGCCATTTGAACCAGAAGCAGCATCTGGAAGAGAGCGAGGACAGTTGAAATGCGCTTCATGGCGACAATTGCGAAGTGATCATGCACCAATTTGTTGGAATTTCTTGTGTGGTATTGGGAACTATGATATCGCATGTGAGGAACTGTGGTATAACATATTTTTTAATAATCGTGCTTTTGAGAATGATAGTAATCTGAGCATCATTCTGCGTGATTACACAAACGCTTTAAGAGCAGTTTTAGGATTGACTTGCGTTTGTAGGACAAATGTGCGCTTGGAATGTTTAGACTGAAGAATGGTTTTGGAGATCACGGTGTAAGAGCACCCACACTCGTTGGCGTCTGCATGCGCCCAATCAAACGATCACTACATGTACTTGCATCTCTGTGTCTATACTACGAAGGTAACAGCAGATCCACTGGAAATTTTGGGTAAATACACCACGCCAAGCATTGCTCGTGCGGAGGAAGTGATCGACCAGAGTATCAACTCCAGAGCGAACTTCTCCTCTAACGGGAAGTTCTCTTCCCTTTTCAGACTTTACAGCCTCACTGACAATGAGCAGCAAGTTGCTGCCACAGTAACAGTGAGTGATCCGTGTGCACTTCAACCGGCAGTTGCCTTTCAAGTCTGTTCGCTTTTTCAACCAACCAAATTGAAACTGTCGCGATCTTGGATATGATTCGTTAATTTTGTAAGGGGATCGGTTTTGAGACTGCCTTGTCAACTGTATGAGTCGCTGGCAGCGATGGAGATTCTGTCGTCTACCAGCGCAGCAGGCATGGAGATCAATGTCACTATAGCGTCCAAGTCGCGGATTCCACACTGGTTGGTGGTACAATGCGAGGCTGGTAGCAGCCCGTCTTGCGATGCGCAACGAGTGGATGCTGTGAATGTCCACGGGAGTCACGACGTCTTCATCCGCTATGAGGAACCAAACAGTGATGTTAGTGGAGACAATAACGTTGCAAGAGTGAGGGTCATTAAGGGGGACGTCCATGACCAAAAGGACATTCTAGTGCTGCTCAGGATGATGAGCGAACTCCTCACGTTGGACATTACAGCGCCCAGGAAAACTGTGGAAGTCGTGCTATCACAGCAGAATACACTGCAGCGAGTGACCAATCAAGGGTCTGGAGACGTAGTGGTGGAGGACAACGTATTGGCCACAATGGGGCCGAGTTTGGCCATCGCTACAGTTGGCAGTGGGGATCTGTTCGCAACTTCCACTCAGACGGTGAAGGTGGACGCCTTAACGCTGAACTCTAAAGGAAGTGGACAACTGCAGACAAGGTTCTCGGAACTCCGAGTGTCTAAATTTCGACTTGAGTATTTCTCCTCTGGGGACACTACCGTATTCGTTGAGTCCGAGAGTGACGTCGACAGTTTGACGTTGATAGCGGAGGGATCTGGCGACGCGTGTTTGAGTTGGACCTCACCAATGTCTGTCAATTTTCTCGAGGTGGAACAAGTTGGTTCGGGTGACGTTTCTGTCGGGCCACAAGGCTCTTGTCAGTCTGCAAAGCTGTCGATGCAAGGCTCGGGTGAGCTTGATCTTGGCGGCGTGCAGTGTGGTATGGTGGATGTGGATTTGATGAGTAGTGGCAACGTCGTCGTTAAAGCTACTGATGCGTTGACAGTTGAGGCGTACGGTAGTGGCCACGTCAAGTTCACTGGTACAGCTCCTCATGTGATTACCAGCACGGGTTACAGCCAGCTTGGGCCGGAGCCTGTTCAAGGTTCTTATCTGCCTGCTAACTGTAAGCTACACAAGATACCGGTTATTAAGTCAAAGTACACTGCGATCTCGAGTGGCGTATTTGCTTCAGCAGAACTGGATTCAGCTGAGAGCAGCTCTTCCGTGTCTGTACGGACCGATACTGCAGCTGTGTGGGACGGCTTGAGCCGCGACAAGGAAAACCTTCTTCCTCTAGCTGGAGTTGTCTTTCTCGTGGCCATGATCCTCCGCTGGTTCAACCACTCTCGCCGTCGAGCTCGAGAGGAACAACGTGAACCGCTGCTTGGAGCCCAGCGACGCGTGTATGTTTGATAAAGTGATGTCAGAATTCCACATTCAAGGATATGTGAAGAATTAAGAATTGAATAAAGGCGGAATAACCGGCCATGAAGCTAAATGAACGCTGTATCAAGTCAAAATCTATTTCCGTTACTAGTTAACCGACCGTTGCGTCCACTCAGATAGTAACCTCCATATTGGTTTCGATCCGACCCTGCGACTTCAGTCTCAATCGTACCGTGGCGAGCATGATCAAGGACAAAGTGCCTCCCAGCGTACTCTGCGGCTCTCGCCGTCGCACACCAGAGATGGTGGGGCTTGTGCTGCTGTTAGTGACCGCGTTCTCGATGGTGGGACGAGTTGTGGATATTTCAAGCCGCAGTATCTCGAATCCAGAACTCAGCGTACCAGGAGGTAGAAACGACGTTCGACAAACGCTACGGCTACAGCGGCAGCAAGAACTCCAGACTCTGATCACACAACCGACCCGGGCTCCGCATGTATACAACAACCAGGATATCAAGAGCAAGTGCTACAAGCAAAGAGATGTCGGTATCATTCCATCAGTACGCCAAGCCGCCAAGAACTTCTGCATGAATGGAGGATGGGACAAAGAGAAGCAACAGCCTGTTAGTCCTAGCAAGGCTACAAAGATATCGACGTATCGAGTTCCAGGAGGCATCAGGAGCGCCACGTTTCAGAATCTCATGTTGGATCTGATCGACGTCAAGATCAATTCACCTATTGAGAGTATGGCTCAAGACGGCGGCAAGCACGACCCAAGATTTAACTTCAACCCGCGGTTGATTAACTGCGCGTGCGATGAATTTGCTGCCTATTTCAGCGGTCTACCGGGCGATAAGGAACGTCGAGGTGAACAGGTATGGCAGCCATCACTCATGCTGTTCCCGGATAGTGGCATCCCCTTGTCGAGTATTTGCTCATTAGAACGTCCCAAGAACACGAGTCGCTCGGCGTGGGATTTCGTTAAGAACCCGTTACAAGCACCAGATAACAACGAGACGGTTATATTCGAGGACCCGGTGGTGCTAATTGCTCGCCGTGACGACCACAACCCGTTCTTCCAGATCTCGTACGCTCTCAACTCGTGGATCATGCTCCAAGCTCTTGGCTGGGACGTCACTAAAACCCATCTGATTCACTTTGACGGTGGCTATCCTTCACCCATTGACGAACTGCACCAGGGACTCTTGTCTCCAAACCATAAGCTTATTGATGGATCCACGCTTATGGGTAAGCGTCTGCACTTCCGTGGTGATGTAATGATCGCACCGTATGAACTGTCGGGTCCAATGATGCAACACCTGGATAACGATGAACCGTGCTTTGATTCAGAGTTGTTTAAAACATTTCGCTCCCAAGCTCTGCTGACATTGGGCATAACACCACAGATAGAACGCAGCATCGGCTTGACTGCCATTCGCCCTATGATCGTGACCGTGATCACCCGTCGCCCGTACGGTGGACGTGTGCTGCAGCGCGTGTGGCTTAACGAGGACGAGATCATGGACAAAATACGAGCGAAGTACAGAGATCTGAACGTGGAGTTCCGCTCAGTGGAATATGTGAATTTGACTCTAGCCGAGCAGATGAAGACCACCATTGAGAGTGACATGATCATCAGTATGCATGGCGCTGGCTTGGTGAATGTGCTCTGGGCGCGTCCGATGACGATGGTATTGGAGATTTTCCCAAAGCAGCGATTCCGCTGGGGATACCGCAACTTGTGTCAGTTTGTCGGCTGCAATTGGCACCAATTCCGCGGTGGCGAAGACGTTGGTGAAAATCCGGTTCCTAACACCAAAAGCAAACGAATTCCTTACGACGAGTGGATGCTCTTCTTCACGCCGCTCTTCAATAGTAGCTATGGTGCATTTCAGAAGCAGCAGACGGTTCTGCGTGGAGAATCGTCATAGTCTTCAATCTTTACAACTGATAAACCCTTTCCATTGGTACGTACTTACGTCGTAGTAGTTTGTTACTGCTTTCCGCATTTTTACCCTGGCGTATGTCGGTTCGGACTGCGGATATTGCAGAATAAAGCCAAACGTTTCCATTCGCCATGACTTTTACTACCACTGATATAGTAGTTTTCATAAACAGCATCGCTGCGTCTAATGGCACTGTGTCATTATTCCAAGCCAACCTCAACTCGCTGCCTACAGTGTATTTTTGCTGCTTGGTTCAACCAAGTTAATCTCGCTGCTCGACTGTCGTTCAATTGTAATTGTAAAAAATCTCAAGAACACTCGCCAACGTGGAAGCCATCAACCGAACCACCAAGAGTTTACCTGCCACAATCCTCACCTGTCCATGATGCCGTGCAAGATGGTGTCGGGGCTTGATCTCGACCTTCGTGCCAAACACATCGAGCTGCCGCCCGGTCCACGTCGATCGTCTGGTCGCGATTAATCATCTTGATGCACTCTGATTGGCTATAAAAAGAGTTTCTACCAATCGCAACCCGACACATCTGACCAAAAGTCTACCCGAGCCAATTCCGCATCTGTGCGCTGGGTCCTCAGTCAGAATTCCGTCGCTCTCCCCGCCCCCCGCCATGCCCAAGGACGACGCGGCGCCCTCCACGGCCGTGTCCGTATCTCCCACTACCTTGTGCGGACCACGACGACGTCTACTGCAGACGCTGGCACTCGTGCTGTTGCTGCTGGGCGCGCTCTCGATGGTTGCTCGTATCGTAGACTTATCGGCCGCCACGAGCAGCTTCCGCACCAGCGATAAGAGCCAATCAGGACTCAGCGTGCGGGGACCCACACGTCACAGTGGCTATCAGCAACAGGCAGCTACCAGCGTCAATAGCACTTCAACCGCTGGGCAGACCACAACGACCAACACTCCTGTGGCAACTACTACACCTCCTCCGGTGACGCAGCCGACTGTGGAGCAACTCAAGAAGCAGGAGCAACTCAAAAGCCTCGTAATACAGCGCACCAAGGCACCGCACGACTATAGCAGCGTGGAAACCAAGAACAAATGCTACGCACAGCGCGATGTAGGCATCATCGCCGCAGTGCAACAGGCTGCAAGGAATTTCTGTGCCGACGGAGGCTGGGACAGCGTGAAACAAGCTCCCGTAAGCCCCGAGAAGGCCACCAAGGTCTCCACGTTCAGAGTGGCCGGAGGTATCCGCAGCGCCACGTTCCAGAACCTCATGCTTGACCTCGTGGAGGTTGGGATCCATGCGCCTATTAAAAGTATGGCGGAGGACGGCGGCAAGCACGACCCGAGGTTTAACTTCAACATGAGGCTGGTCAATTGCGCTTGTGACGAGCTGGCTAATCATTTTAGAAAGCTACCGGGGGATAAAGAGCGCAAGGCAGAACAGATCTGGCAACCATCACTAATGGGATTTCCAGAAGAGGGTGTCCCAATGTCGACCATTTGCTCTCCGCGGAAACCGGAAAATACCAAACGATCAGCGTGGGATTTTGTGAAAAACCCATTGCAAGCGCCGGATAATAACGAGACGGTGGTATTCGAAGACCCAGTGGTGCTAATTGCTCGCCGTGACGACCACAACCCGTTCTTCCAGATCTCATACGCTCTCAACTCGTGGATTATGCTTCAGGCTCTTGGCTGGGACGTCACTAAAACCCACGTGATCCACCTGGACGGTGGCTATCCGTCTCCGATTGATGCCTTACATCAAGGTCTGTTGGCGCCCAACCACGAAATTATTGATGGTGCTACTCTTATAGGAAAACGTGTGCATTTCCGTGGTGATGTAATGGTAGCCCCGTTCGAATTATCTGGGCCCATGATGCAACATCTGGATAACGAGGAGCCGTGCTTCGAGTCGGAATTGATGAAGACTTTCCGTGCCCAGTCTCTCTTAACATTGAACGTGACCCCAGAAATGGAACGCGAACTCGGCGTCACTACGGTCCGTCCTATGATCGTGACGGTGATCACTCGTCGGCCGTACGGTGGACGTAAGCTACAGCGGATGTGGGTGAATGAGGACGAAGTGATGTCAAACATGCGGATTGAGTACAAGGGTCTAAATGTCGAGTTCCGATCTATCGACTACGTGAACTTGACGCTGTTTGAGCAGATGAAAACCACGATCGAGAGCGACATGATCATTAGTATGCACGGCGCTGGACTCGTGAACGTCATTTGGGCGCGTCCGATGACTACAGTAGTGGAAATTTTCCCCAAGGAGCGATTCCGCTGGGGCTACCGGAACATGTGTCAGTTTGTGGGCTGCGACTGGCACGAATTCCGTGGCGGGCAGGATATTGGAGACAATCCTACACCCAACACAAAAAATAAGCGCATTCCGTACGACGAATGGATGTCGTTCTTCCATCCACTATTCCGCCAATCCTATGGCGCTTTTGAGGAGCAACAAGCAGTTTTACGTGGAGAAGCATCGTAAAAATCCAGTCCATTATTTGTATGGAACCGTATCCTCCAGCACCGTTTTCACAGCAGACAATTAACGCCGATAAAACGAGCTATGCAAGTGTCGGTTTACTCCAGAGAAGCAAACAATGCGAATTAGTGATCTCAAGTGAGCCAGGAGCTGGAGTTCTCGTAAAATTTGTGGGTGTTGAAAGTGAGGAATGAATCGTTGCTCCTTTCTAAATGTAACAAAGTTCCAAGAAATCATTTTTGTGCAATTATTTTATTTTTCAGTGGTAATTATTTAGGATTCTGGAGTACTCTGTCACGAGTTATGTGTATGCGCTAGCGTTGTAGCATCTGAATTGGCGGCAGTATCTTGGTCTACCTCAAAAATGAAGGTATCTGGAAATTTAGTAGTGGTGCTGGTGGCACTGAGTATTGTGGCTGTGCACCTGTGTGATGTACTGCTTCTCCTCGAAGTGCAGCGTGCAGAGGTGGTCGGTACGCTCGTAAGCGGGACGAGCACAGCCCTCCATCGCGCAGCGCTTGCCACCGCCGTGGGCCCAGCAAACACCGTTTGAGACGGAGATAGTTGTGCAACCACGGAACGAACAGAGAGTGCCACCGCCGTGTGACCAGCAGACACCTTTGGTCTTGGCGCGGTTAGCGCAGTCCGGGACCTTGCACTTGACGGAGCCACCGTGGCGCCAACAACGGCGTGCGTGCTTTGCGCGACTCGTGCAGCCCTCGATCATGCAGTACTTGCTGCCCTTCTTGACGACGGTGCCGTTGACCAGCACAACTCCAGCCTTTCCTGATACTTTTGTACTCGCATTGGACGCGCTGACGTTCTGGAGAGGACGCCGCTTTGCGATCTTGGAGGAACCCGTGGGCGGTGCCATGATCGGAGAGAACGTCTTGCTGGATGATCCTCGCTGTGGTGATGCCCACGGGAACGAGGGCAACAATGCTGGCGTTGTGCTGACCTTATCGCTCGAGAGGATAAAGTCGATCGAGCACTTGTTGACCGGCTTTGTCGGCTTGATACCCAGCAACTGTGGCATCTCGACGAAGGTTGGCTGCGAAAGGGGCAGGAATGTGCGGAAGGACATCATGGTGGCGATGTATCGGGTGTTTGTACTCCTGGTGGAGAGTGAGAAAATTGAGATGTGGGACTTCGGAGCGGAGGGTCTCAAGTTCACCGAGAGCCTTTGGGGGTTTACTCGTACCTACCTACCTACCTAGTAGCCGAAAAGGCTCAGAAGCCGTTACCAGGAGAGAAATATTCCACTTGACATGCGTCACCCGTTGCTCCCGTCCTTTTTGTATGCGCCTGGCCTAGATGGTGTCATAGGGTCAGCACTGCAGCAACCGAAGGAACTGACAGTCCGACCTTGTGATGGAGCATCATATTCGACAACATCGTGCTGCACAATAAGCACTAGCAGCATAGTACAGTTATTGAGTGTAATTCTAGCAGTGTAATGCAATAAATATTCCTGGGATGCAACTCATTACTCCTAAGATTTGTTGTTCGGACTGCAGCGTTCATTCCTTTTAGTTGGGTCAGTTTCTGACGCGCCGACTGCTGATCTTCCGGACCGTTTTCCCTGCTCAGCGGCGGTGGCAATCCAGGATGGCGCCTGCATGAGGGCGGACCAGGAGACTTGCCTCTATGCACGTTGCACTCGAAGGGGCACGAAACTGAACTTGAAGTCGAGTACCCAGTACCACTCTCATCGTCGAATCGTACATAAACTGTCAAATTTTGTGTCAAGTGTGGACTTAATTTTAATCTCCAGTACTTGATTTTGAAAGGAACCTCACGGAGGAGCGATTTTTTTTTGGTACTGATCATACTTTATTGCTTTCAAAAAGCGCTTGAACATATGCACATTTTGCTTCACTACACCTATTTCCGGTCGAAATGAGAGGATTACACCGTATTGGTGACCAAATTGTTGATCACGTCAGTAGTGTAGCAGTGTGAAAGCACTCATTTTATTAGACATGACTTCACTAATGACTCAGACAATGGAGACATGATGATCATCACGCTCGCAGTCCCATGCATCACTGCAGCATTCCCACACGCACATTTAGTACATTTTTATGAACATGGCTCACATCCCAATTTCAACGTTAAAATCGAATAAGCAAGCATTTTATAGTCCTTCCCGTATTTCGGCTGTCAACTCCAGCAAGAAACGATCTTTTCGGTCGAGGGCGTATACCATCGACGCTGCTGATATCGTCGATCCGTAGTGACCTTTCCTCGTCGTGCCAAGGCAGGCAGTTTCTGATGCGCCGACGAAGTGGTTTCCTGTTCAGACAGCTAGGGCGGACCAGGTAAGTTCAGCGGTGGCAATATGATGCGTCGTTTCGCGGCTAACATTGCACGTGATAGATCAGGAAGCAAGCCATGTTGAATGTCACAGTCGTGCTATTGTGCACTGCCTTGGACATTTGGACAAGTCGGATGGCCTGGCGTTGAGTTGTACAAGCCACGAAAAACCAGTGATTCATTTTCGAATCGGAAATTCCGATGCATTTCTGTCCTGCACGAGAAAATTTCACTGTGCTGTGGATCGAGACGCGTGCTGTTACATGTAAATGCTTGGATGCTTTTTCGTTATCTGCGCCCTTCGTAAATGAAACATCGGGTCAGGAAGAAGCACACGGTGCCTGTCGACGTCCAGTCGAAAATCGAAGAATAAAGATGCACGAACGCACTTTCAGCAGACAACGGTCACCCGAAGCGGCGCACCGGAGGACAAGAAGTACCGTGCATGTCAAGGAGGGGCGGAACATGGCTGACTGGCGTACAATACGTACCTCATTCTATACAGATCACTTTTTGCTGCACCTCTAGAGATTCATCCGTGAATGTCTGCGAACTACGGGTGAAGAAACTTTGCACGCTAAGCCAGGATAGATGATAATCGAGCACTTTAACAGTTACGATACCTCTCGGGAGCTCACTGTGTTCGTATAGTGTATGCCGCTCTTAACATAGGATATCATACTTGACAGTCGCTTTCATCAGCTCAAGATCTGCCGGGCCGTCAACACTGGTGTGTTGGTCTATCCGCAATTGACGTGGCTGTAGAGAGCTCAGTTGTGGAGGTGCTCAGTTCGGACGACACTTGACTCAATAAGCGCGAAAGGTTGCGTTGCACTTAAAGATCTATTAGATCTTTATTACGCTTTCGTGGCGTTGCGGCGTATTGCAATCCAGCGCGGGCTATCAAAGGCGTCACCAGGCGCCCCAGCAACGCTAGTCAATCTCCCCAATGTCGAATGCGCTGCGCCTTTCACACAGTAGAAAAATCGGTGGCGCATGGCAGCACTTAAGGAACTCTACCCAAGCGCGTCAAAGTCCAGCTCCTTGATGGTATCTACTTCTCAACAGTTCGACGATTGCACTGATGAAGTCAGCAAAAAAAAATTTGGAGACGAAATCGGTTGAATTCACAGCAAAAATGCAAGAAACATTATTATCGGAAAACTTCGCGCTATCTAGTTGTAACGGCTGTCCTTGGCACTTTACTCCGACTTCGGAAAGATATCCTTGTACTTGATCATCGCATCCTTCCAGTGGGTCGGCTTGCGGCCCGTTAATTTCTCCACGGCATTCGACGCCGGCATCATGCATCCATTAGCAACCATCTCACCGGAACACAGCAGATCACCAATACACAACTTCATCGGAAGCTGCGAGAAATCACCGTACACGTCCTTGGGAAGGCCACGGTCCAGCCACCATTTCTTCAGCTCCTCATCGGTCATATCCACCAACTCTCCCTTGTAGCCAACTTCACTGCTCATGAAGTCGAAGATTTCTTCGTGCGAGACGCCGCCACCGCCCGTGACTTCGTAGACCGTGTTTGGTTCACCCCGGCCGAGAAGCAAGGCTCCCAACACACGACCACAGTCGTCACGGGACACGTAGCAGCCCTTCTGGCCGTGACTATTGGTCAGCCACTTGTCACCGCAGAATTTCCACGAAGGAGCGAAGTACATTGGAATGTTGTCCGCGTACAAGCAGTTTCTTTGGATGTTGTACTGCAGACCGGACGCGTAGACCAACTGCTCGATGTAGTGGTGGTCGCGAAGCAGATAGGGGATGTCCTCCTCCGTCTTTGCTTCCACGCCAGCACCAGCCCCCGACGTGTAGCAGAAGCGCTTGACGCCCATTTCCTTCGCCACTTCGAGCGCGTTCTTGATCTGGTTGCGGCGACGGTCTCCGATCAGCCACGTCGAGATGGTCGCAACGGCATCTGCACCTTTGAACGCCTTTTTCATACTCTCTCGGTCGTCGTAGCTGGCAGACACCACCTCGACGCCCTTACTGCGCCAATGGGCTACTTTCTCGGCAGGGATCTTGTCCAGACTGCTGCTGGCGAACACCAGGTGGTCCTCTGGTTTCGCGATCTCAACGGCGAAGTCGGCCGCGACACCGCCAACGTTACCACCAGCTCCCATCAGAACGTACTTGACCATGATGCTTGTGCTTGTCGTAAAGTGAAGTGAGGAGGCCTTAGATCAAGCGCACGTGGATACGTGCCATAAGGCTTATCGGTACGTGGCACGTACTACGTGTGGGGCCTGCAGAGCATAAGAATGGCCGCCAAATCTTATTCCCTTTCCGCCGGGAACGTCTCCGGACAAAGATCGGATCTTGTCGAATGAGCGAACAGACTGCAAACACCCCAACAAGAACTCCACGTGTCGCTATTGCCACCACAGTTCTACCGATTTTTTCACGAACAAACTCTGAAGTTGGACACTGTATTATTCTAGTATGTTTGTCGATTCTTGTGTCTCGAAGAACTATATCTTCACATTTACTCGGGCTTGGGGAAGATGTCCTTGTACTTGAGCAAGTAGTCCTGGTAACGAGCGGGCTTGCGTCCCGTCAGCTTCTCAACGGTGTCGGACACGGAGTTCATGGCCCCGTTACCCAGCATCTCACCGCAGCAGATAGCGTCGCCAATGCACAGCTTCATAGGCAGCTGCGAGAAGTCTCCCGTGGCCATGTCGGTGGGCAGACCGCGGTCGAGCCACCACTTGGTGAGCTCCTCGTCGGGCATGTCGACGTACTCGCACTTGTAACCGGTTTGTTGGCACATCCACTCCATCAGATCCTTCTGTTGGACGACCTCGGGGCCAGTCACATCGTACACCGTGTTAGGCTCACCACGACCCAGGATCAGAGCAGCGAACACACGACCGCAGTCCTCACGTGCGACGTACGCGCCAGGCACACCGTGGCTGTTGGACAACCACTTGTCACCGCAGAACTTCCACGACGGAGCGAACAGGGTCGGGATGTTGTCCATGTACAGCCAGTTACGCTGGATGTTGTACTGCAGTCCAGACTCCTTGACCGTCTTCTCCACGAAGTGGTGGTCACGCGGCAGGAATGGGATCTCCTCCTCCACGTCAGTCTCGCAGCCAGCACCAACGAACGAAGTGTAGCACACGCGCTTGACACCGACGGCCTTGGCAGCGGCACAGACGTTGCGGGCCTGGTTACGACGACCGTCGCCGAACAGCCACGTCGAGATGAAGCCCACGGCCTCTGCACCCTCGAACGCCTTCTTCATGCTTTCAACATCGTCGTAGGTGGCTTCCACGACCTCCGCGCCCTTGGCACGCCAACCGGCAACGACGTCTTCAGGGATCAACTTGAGGTTGTAGCTGGTGAGCACAAGTTGATCTTCCGGCTTAAGGATCTCAAGAGCGAAGTCGGCGGCGATACGGCCAAGGTTGCCATCCGAACCGGTGAGGACAAACTTAGTCATGGTAGAT